>NW_016107479.1:2569794-2726851 GCF_001604975.1 Cebus imitator | reverse complement strand
CTCCTGTGTAGCTGGGACTACAGACACATGCCAAATGCCCGGCTTATTTTTGTATTTTTTTAGTAGACACGGCGTTTCACCATGTTGGCGACGATGGTCTCAATCTCTTGACCTCATGATCCACCCACCTCAGCCTCCCAAAGTGTTGGGAGCCTTGACCATCTTAATGAGCAGTTCCAATATATTTAATCGTACACTCCTATTTTGCAAAGGCTTTGCATCTAAATTGCATACAAAGGTTAACTTGAGAGACTTTTTGAATGTCTATGTAAAATATCTCAGTCAATTCCATTATTGAGAAGTAATGAGAAAAGACTCATCTCCCTACTATTCATTGGATATTTCCTCTATGTGAATATCATGCATAATATAAAAATTCAGTAAGAATATATACATTTTATCTCTAGCTTAATTAAAAAGTATACTCAGTAGGTATTATGACAAATTTATATTAGCAGAACTGTGGATCTTCATTCATAGTGAGTTTATTAGTTTATTCCAACACACTTTTTTTCTCCACAACAACTTACTTTACTTGAAGCTTAAAGGGAAAAATGCTCAACATTACTGATCATTGGAGAAATGCAAATCAAAACTATAATGAGATACCATCTTTTATGACAGTCAGAATGGTGATTAATTAAAAAGTCAAGAAACAACTGGAGATGCTGGAGAGCTTGTGGAGAAATAGGAATGCTTGTACACTGTTGGTGGGAATGTAGATTATTTCAGCCATTATGGAAGATGGTATGACAGTTCTCAGAGATTTAGAACCAGAACCAGAAATACCATTCAACCCAGCAATCCCATCACTGGGTATATACTTAAAGGAATATAAGTCACTCTGCCACAAACACACATGCATATGTATGTTCATCGCAGTACTATCCATAATAGCAAAGACATGGAATCAACCCAAATGCCCATCAATGGTAGACTGGATAAAGAAAATCTGATGCATATACACCATGGAATACTATTCAGCCATAAAAAGAATGAGATCATGTCCTCTGCAGGGATATAGATGGAGCTGGAAGCCATTATTCTCAGCAAACTAATGCAGGAATAGAAAACTAGACACTGCATGTTCTCACTTACAAGGGGGAGCTGAACGATGAGAACACGTGGACACAGGGAGGGGAACAACACATACAGGGACCTGTCAGGGATGGGGTGAGGGAGGGAGAGCAATAGGAAAAACAGCTAATGCAAGCTGGGCTTAATACCTAGGTGACAGGTTGATAGGTGCAGCAAACCACCATGGAACATGTTTACCTATGTAACAAACCTGGACCTGCACACCAGAACTTAGCACAGACACACACACACACACACACACACACACACACACACACTCTCAAAGTAATCTTTAAAGGATGTAAATAGAGTTTTCATTGTTGTTCATTTGAAAAAGTTACAACTTCTGCTAAGTTAAAAGTGAGAAGTAGGCTCAAACCTTTTTTTTTTTTTTATTGTACTTTCAGTTCTGCGGTACATGTACAGATCTTGCAGGATTGGTGCATAGGCACACACATGCCATGGTGGTTTGCTGTCTCTATCCCCTGTCACCTATATCAGGTATTTCTCCCAATGCTATCCCTCCCCAACTTGCCCACAACCCACTGTCCCTCACCTAGCCCCCAGCCCCCAGCAGGCTCCAGTGTGTGATGTTCCCCTCCCTGTGCCCATGTGTTCTCATTGTTCAACACCTGCCTTTGAGTGAGAACATGCAGTGTATGGATTTCTGTTCTTGTGTCAGTTTGCTGAGAATGATGGTTTTCAGATTCATCCATGTCCCTACAAAGGACATGAACTCATCCTTTTTTATGGCTGCATAATATTCCATGGTGTATATGTGCCACATTTTCCTTGTCCAGTCTATCATTCATGGGCATTTGGGTTGGTTCCAGGTCTTTGCTATTGTAAACAGTGCCTCAATGAACATACATGTGCATATGTCTTTATAATAGAACAATTTACCATCCTTTGTGTATATACCCAGTAATGTGATTGCTGGGTCAAATGGAATTTCTGTGTCTAGATTCTTGAGGAATCACCACACTGTCTTCCACAATGGTTGAACTAATTTACATTCCCACCAACAGTGTAAATGTGTTCTATTTCTCCACGTCCTCTTCAGCATCTGTTGTCTCCAAATTTTTAATTATGGCCATTCTAACTGGCATGAGATGATATCTCATTGTGGTTTTGATTCACATTTCTCTAATGACCAGTGATAAGCATTTTTTCAAATGTTTGTTCGTCTCATAAATGTCTTCTTTTCAGAAGTGTGTGTTCATATGCTTCGCCCACTTTTGAATGGGTTTGTTTTTTTCTTGTACATCTGCTTTAGTTCTTGTAGATTCTGGATATTAGCACTTTGTCAGATGAGTAGATTGCAAAAATTTCATCAGAGACTACTACAAACAACTCTATGCACATAAACCAGTAAATCTGGAAGAAATGGATAAATTCCTGGACACTTAACACCCTCCCGGGACTAAACCGGGAAGAACTTGAATCCCTGATTAGACCAATAACAAGGTATGAAGTTGAGGCAGCAATTAATAGCCTACCAACCCAAAAACGTCCATGTCCAGATGGATTTAGAGACGAATTCTACCAGATATACAAAACGAGCTGGTACTATTCCTTCTGAAAGTATTCCAAACAGTACAAAAAGAGGGAATCCTCCCTGACTCATTTTATGAGATCAACATCATCATAATACCAAAACCTGGCAGAGACACAACTAAAAAGGAAAACCTCAGGCCAATATCCATGATAAACATTGATGCAAAAATCTTCAATAAAGTACTGGCAAACTGAATTCAACAGCACATCAAAAACCCTATCCATCATGATCAAGTAGGCTTCATCCCAGGGATGCAAGTCTGGTTCAACATATGCAAATCTATAAACATAATCCATCACATAAACAGAACCAAAGACAAAAAACACATGATCATCTCAATCGACACAGAGAAGGCCTTTGCCAAAATTCAGCAGTCCTTTATGCTAAAAACTCTCAATAAACTATCAGTGGAACGTATTTCAAAATAACAAAAGCTATTAATTACGAACCCACAGCCAATATCATACAGAGTGGGCAAAAACTGGAAGCATTCCCTTTGAAAACTGGCACTAGACAAGGACACCCTCTCTCACCACTGCTATTCAATATATTATTGGAAGTTCTATTCAGAGCAGTCAGGCAAGAAAAAGAAAGAAAGGACATTCATTTAGGAAAAGAGGAAGTCAAATTGTCTCTATTTGCAAATGACAAAGAAGACTCCATCGTCTCAACCCCAAATCTCTTTAAGCTGATAAGCAACTTCAGCAGTCTCAGGATACAAAATCAATGTGCAGAAATCACAAGCATTTCTATACACCGATAACAGACAAACAGAGAGCCAAATCATGAGCAAACTCCCATTCACAATTGCTACAAAGAGAATAAAATACCTGGGAATACAACTAACAAAGGATGTAAAGGACCTCTTCAAGGAGAACTACAAACTACTGCTCAAGGAAATAAGAGAGGACACAAACAAATGGAAAAACATTCTGTGCTTATGCTTAGGAACAATCAATATCATGAAAATGGCCATACTACCCAAAGTAATTTATAGTTTCAGTGCTATCCCCAACAAGCTACCATTGACCTTTACAGAACTGGAAAAAGCCACCTTAAACTACATATGGAACCAAAGAAGAGCCCACGTAGCCAAGACAATCCTAAGCAAAATGAACAAAGCTGGAGGCATCATGCTATCTGACTTTATACTACAATGCTACAGTAATCTAAACAGCATGGTACTGGTACCAAAACAGAGATATAGACCAATGGAACAGAACAGAGGCCTTGGAAACAATGTCACACTTCTACAACTATCTTATCTTTGACAAACCTGACAAAAACAAGCAATGGGGAAAGGATTACCTGTTTAATAAATGGTGTTGGAAAAACTGGCTAGCCATGTGCAGAAAGCTGAAACTGGACCCCTTACTTTCACCTTTCACTAAAATCAACTCCAGATGGATTAAAGATTTAAACATAAGACCTAACACCATCAAAACCCTAGAATAAAACCTAGGCAATACCATCTAGTACATAGGCATAGGCAAGGACTTCATGACTAAAACACCAAAAGCAATGGCAACAAAAGCCAAAATAGGCAAATGACATCTAAATAAACTTAAGAGTTTCTGCACAGCCAAAGAAACAATCATTAGAGCAAACCATTTTTTTTAAGAGTGCATTTAGCATTATCAGTTTTTCAAATGTTTCCCATTTAATCCAGTCTCCTCACTTGAAAACTGCATTCAGAAAGGTTACCAAATTTTCCCAGTAAGTCGGCTTGGATTTGTGAAAGTTCACAGGCTTATTAGTTGCTACGTGCTTGTGAGAAACAATTCACTTAGCTTCATGGAAGAGCATGATTCTACTGAAAAACAATTCTAATGCATTAAAAGGCCAGAGGTACTTTTCAGATGCTCTACAAGCTTGGTTTTGTAGAGAGAAAAACAGCAACATTCTTCATTTTAAACCTGACTCCAGTCACTGCCAGGGTTCTAACTGCAGTAGTATCTTTTTGCTAGCAAATGTCAAGGACAAGCTGAGGTCACTGAATATCACTTACAATTCAGATGGTTTGAGATGCTGCTGAACAAGGTAATACTGCCACATCCTTCCAATATCCTATTTTGTGAATACTGAGCTTGTAACTTCGGAGGCATATTAGTTGGGAGATTTCATCCTTCATATTTTCTTTCAGTTCATGATACATCTAAATATCTAACACCCATGAAGGAAACTTGTCCCAAAATTCAGAGACTTTAGATCAGAGTTCAAAGCTAACATCAGATAGGAGAGTGGAAGGCAGAAAAGGGCTGCCATTATTTAATCATCACAACTGATTTTTTAATCATCATCGCTTTTGAAATTTAAGCAACAGATTTTTAACCTTACTATTTTAGGAGTTTTTTATACTTGGAAAGAGATCACAATAACAATTTAAAAATTGGATTCCATAAATAGAATGACATCTACTTCTTAATGCAAAAATAAAAAGATGCATACCTCAGAAATATTATATGTTGCATTAAAAGGAGATAGAATTGAGAGAGAGAAAAATGAAAGTAGAGTATTTTATAAGAGCAAGAGGACCTTTAGAAAAAATATCTAAACATACCCTAAGGATTTGCCTGTATATACCTTGATTTAAAAGTATGCTATCCATACCTCTGTAACAGCTTTTAAATAATAGTTCCCAAGGAATATATAAATACATATAATAAGTTGTTCTTAGAATTTATCAGGAGTTAACTAAAGATATTCTTTTATGTGTTTCGTATTAAAAGCCTACACTATTGCTTATCTAAGGCTACTATATGATATTTGTGTGCATGAATTTCTAAGAAGCAAAAAGCACTGATTCCTCAAAACTTGAAGTCAAAGACATTATTGATATTATTTCTACTAAGCACAAAAGTCTTTAAAATGTAGAGTATCTGTAAATGCAAATAGAAGAATTTTAAAAAGTAGCTTTGGAATAAATGGTTAGATGTCTATGTGCATGTGCTTGCATGCGTGTGTGTGTGTGTGTGTGTGTGTGTATGTGTGTGTGTAGGGGAAGGGAAGAGAAGTAGAGAGAGGAGAGTAAAACTGAGAAGAAGAGAGAAAAGGGAAGATAAATAAGGGTATGAAGGAGGGAAGAAATCAAGTTTCTTGGTGAAGGAAGTTCTTGAATAAGGGTGTCCAATCAAGGTACTTTCTATAGACAGTATTTTATTGTTTTCTTTCATTTGCTCGATTGCTTTCAGGTGGTATAATAAAATTCTTCTATCTTAAATCCAGATGGGGCCAGTGAAGGGGTTGGTGGGAGGACAACATAAAGATTCTCTAGCCTATTTCCCAGAAAATTTGAGTGGCATGATAGATAACAACTGTTATAATTATAGTTACCTTTCTTTGCATTGCTAGTAGGTACTAGGAGCAGGTCCCAGCTAGTGTATACAGCAGATACAATCTTCCAGACAGCTATGCAAGAAAAGAATTCTTATTCCCATATTAAAAATGAGACTAATGCTCAAAAAGGTGAAGTAGCTTTTCCAGGACACATGACAAATAAATGAGAATCAAGCTTTCAATTAAGTTCTTACTGCCTCTGCCAGTCAGTTCAATCCACACAGCAGTGGCAGGTGGAGAATATGAATGTCCTATATTATTTTACCATAGAGTGTTTTTTTCTACTACAACTTACTGATCAATGTTACCGCCATTGGGGCAATGTAAAGATGAGGTTAGTGATCAAGATGTAAATGGAATTATGCTTTCCTCAGGCTTGCTATGAAATGCCATCTCTTTATGGGTAGCATTCTCTAGCACCTTTTCAGAATGTACAGTATTCAATTCTCTGACTCATTATTTTTTTAAAGACTCTAAGATTTAAGCAGAAAGCATAATACCTTAACAACGAATAAGTTGTTGATGAGGAAGGAATTTTAGGAAGTAAAGCTATGATAGAACATAGAAAAAAAATCAGAGATTCAAATCACAATATCGTGATAATGGTATGAGTAACCTACTTAAGTTAAATTCTCAGACTGTGTTTGTGGTTAAAATCACTTGTTTAAATCTTTGGTTGAAAAGATTTATTATATTACTGGTTATAAGAAACTGTCATCATCCTAAGTAAATAAGGTCATTGTTAAACATTGTTGACTTTGAATGCTGAATAATGGAAATGTTTATAACTACTATGACTTGTTAATAAAGAAAACATAAGATGTTAATATTGTTGCCTATTGATTGTCTTAAAATACCTAAATTAATAGATAGGTTCATATAAAAATGATTTTAACTTCAGAGCTGATATGAGGGTCTGTTCAAATCAAAAGGTAATATTTAATTTTATATAAGCTTGACAATTATAATGTATTGTTGGTCTGTGTTTTCTCATTGCAAAGTATGATTATATGTAGCTATATTGATGAAAAGGGGAAGAAAAGAATTTGAGGGTGGTGGCTCATGATCATAAAAGTTGGAGAATTAATAGCAATAGCTAGATCCAAAAGTGCAATAACTTCCCCTAGTACATCAGGAAAACAAAACAATGCCATTTCAAGTAAAGGATTTCTATGATTATAATAATATTCAGCATTTTCAAGCAGAGATCACAAGATATTTTACAAACCTCTTTGTCATGGTTTCAAAACCATGGAATAAAATATGGGTTAAGGACCAGGCGAAAAACTTAAAATTGAATGAAATGTTCTATTTTATAAAATAAGATTATAACCCCGTGTCCAGAAGCCTCTGGTCTCTAGAGCAACTTCTTTACAACAGCATTAGGAATAGCTACACATCTGTTTACTCACCATATTACACAGTATATAGCAGCATATTTTATTTGGAAAGTTGTTAAGGACATTAAGAAAATGGATGTATAGTTGAATAAGAAGTATACAAAACAGTAAAGCATGATTATATGTTCCAGTTTTTTCTAAAAGCATGCCCATATGCATAAAAGGATTTATATATGTTCTAGAAACATTTACAGTGTGTTAGCAAGGGTTATCTCCAGAGATAACCCAACATGATTTTTAAAAATATACTTTTGGTCATAGGCATTTTTTGTAACTACATATATTAGTTGTACAACAGAAAAATTTATAAAAAACATAAGGCAGAGGATATTTATAATAGGATTATATTTAAATATAAACAAAGAATTATTTTACTTAGTGATTCACAACTAATATTTAGAAATGCATGTCATTTAGACTTTTTAATATTATTTGTGTTATGAGAACAGAAATATCATAGAATTTATTCATGACTATTTTTTGTTTTGAATGTATCCTTGATATTTTTACATATAAAATTATAGTTTCCAAATAATTTGTTATAATTTAGTGCTAGAATTATATGATTCTCATCTCATTGTCTATTTCTAAATGTCATCTACCTTTTCTGGAAGGTGATAAAGTTAGTCAAAAATTCATTTATTGAGCATTTCTTGTGTGACAGACATTGGGCACATTGCATGAAGCATTCCACTAATTTCCATAACAATTGTGTCTGAGACATTGGTGTTTCAATTTTGTAGATGAGACAAATTTGAAATAGAAGAGTTTAAAATAACAGTCCAATATCAAACACCTAGAAAATGTCAATACAAGATTTCTTTAAAAGATTCTGTATTACTAAGAATTACGTTAAGAAGTTAGTCAGAAGGACAATCAATCCACATGAACTTTTAAAACTTACTTAGAAACATTCATACATTAAAATATACACGCAGTTAATTTCAAATCTTCTGAGATTTCTTTCTGACTCCATAGAACTTGAATCTTTAACCACTATGCTGGCCACATTATTAACAATGCAAACATTTGGCAGAACTCCCTGACTAAAAGTATCTGACATTAATGCTTTTAAAAATAGTTTAGAAAATAAAAGAAACTTATATTTACACATAAAAGAAAAGTATTTTGTAGATTTCATTAACATGGATTTCTTTATCCATCCATCCATTCATCCATCCTACCTGGAGGGAGAATTGACACAGGCTTTATAAAAACATTTTTATGGAAGGCTTACAGTCAGCGCAATGCCTAACCAAGATGTACCTGTCTGTATGCTGGGCAGTTCAAAATATTTCTTCTATTCAGTCTTCTTGGAATCCTTCACAGGCTTCCAGCAGTGGCTTCCCAGCTCACTTACTCTTTTCCTCCTACCAAATTCTGAGCCTCAGCTCACACTCTTGGGATTGTCTTTGGATTGGTGTCTTCTTTAGATAACATCTCCTTTCTCCTTTAAATTCCTGCATTGTTACCCTATGTTGTCTTTTTTTTTAACTGGTGTCCTTTAATGAGAAGAGAAGTATAGTCCCCTTTTGTACCCATGAAGGGCCCCAGAAACACTATGTGCTCCAGGCTCCAGCCTGCTTCAATTAGGATTTGATCCAGGGTAGAATAAGCTTTATAGCAGGTCTAAGGGATTATTAGGATGACTCTAAGGAACATCTGGGAAACTAGCTCTGGTGCTAATGCAGTAGCTCCAAGTTCAAAAAATTATTATGACCACCAAGCTGCTTTAGCTTGTGGAAACTGAGAGTGTTAAATAAAATCTCTGAGGATTCAGGGCTGACTCTCCAGAATCTCACTCTAATTATATTTTATGTTACATAATGACAGGCATGAGATTCATGAAATGCATTGGCCTTGATATGGTGGTGCTAGGCAAATATTCATACAAGGCTACTTGAACTGCTTCTGTGTGGCTAGACTTGGAGGGGCCGGTTGAGCTTCTTGAACATCTGAGATGATTCTTCTTCCTTCAGATGTTAATATGCCCAACCGTGAACACCTAGGAAGATTTAAGGGAGTCGTAAGTGTGTACTATTTCTGTCTACTTTGGAAATGCTGCTAATCAGTCTGACTGGTACTTTCCCTAAGTGATACCTGTGTTGGTCTCCCCACTAAGCTGAACTTGTTCTTAATAGTTTTAAAACAATACCATTTGATGAGATTGATATAAATACTCAGACCTATTAATAGTGAAAGAAAAATTGATGATTATGTAATACCAAAGTTGTTCCACTGAACTTGACGTTTTAAGAAGACTAAGGCCTTGGAATTTATTAAAGGAAGTAGATTTTCATTGGAGCATGAACACCATACTGTGAACTACTGGAAATCTGACTTGCTGATAGATTCAAAACTTTTGCAATGACCAGCTTTTAGTAAGGTTGTGACAAAAAAGATTGAATTAAGAAATGGTGCTGATGTTGCATAGCTAAGATTAAAGGATATGGCACCTCATTAACAGTAATCTCTGCATACCATGAAAAAGGATTATAAAGGCTTATAGTGTATTGGAGGGACATGGAGATGCAGAAGCAGCTGGATAAATAAATATGGCCCAGGAAAGGGAGATGATTTGCCCAGAAATCAACAGCTTTGTAATGCCAGAGCCTGATTAAAATCCTTGTCTCCTGACTTTCAGAATAGTGTTCTTTCCAAACTCCTAGTTTTTTCTTAATGTTGCCATATTTTTCCGCATATTCTGATGTTATATTTCCCATTTTCTCGCTTAGCTTTTTTTCTGTTGTCTGTGCTTGATTCCTTCTGTGTCCTTTTCATTCCACTATATCCAATTCAGCTTATCTCAGCCCAGAGGTTAATTTTTAAAACTCACCAGTTTTATTATCCCTTTCTGACATCTGTACTTATGAGTTTCCAGACTTAATTTGCATTCCCTACCTTTTGGCCCAAATAACTTGCAGAATAGTTGTATTATTTATGATTCACTTGCTGGACTAAAAATTCAAAATATTGGCTACGACCAGGTTCATTTGTGTATATGTATGTGTGTATATATGTGTATGTATATATATATGCGCCTGTGTGGTGTGTGTATACACAAACAGAATAGTTGTATTATTTATGATTCACTTGCTGGACTAAAAGGGCTAAAAAGTCAAAATATTGGCTATGACCAGGTTCATTTGTGTGTGTGTGTGTGTATATATATATATATATATGGGCCGATGTGTGGTGTGTATAGACACACACACAATAACATTAGAGATTCTTATTAGTGTAAGAAATTCCTATATTTAAAAATGCACAATCACATTGTACTTAAGTGGAAATGGAGCTTATAAAAAGCTATAGGTCTTTTAATTTTTAGTATTGGTTATTTGTAGTCAAATACATAAAACATGTTCTTTTGCACTATATGATTAAGTTCATTACAGACAATAGAAGTATCAAGGTGCAAGGAGAACAAAATAAGTGAATATAGCAGATAATGAGCCATTCATTCACCAGTGGGTTCAAAGATGGCACCTTCCTTTAACTCCTTCTGAAGCTGCTTATCTGGCCCACATTAACAACATTCCACGGGTACACATACATGTGCGTGTGTGTGTGTGTGTGTGTGTGTGTGTGTATGTGTGTGTACATACATAGAGAGAAATATATGTATGTGTGTATATATGGTTCTTTGACATATTCATAGAAGTTACAGGCTATCAACCTGTTATAGCTGGCAGGTTGACTGTAAGATACCAAAACTCAGAAACAAGAGGTTTTAGGTGAATTTTGGCAATTTGTTTGCCATAAACTTTGGTTACTCCATGACTAGGGCCTAGGAAGAGAATACAGTAAAATTACTAAAACTTGGATTGTTCATGAATATAAACTCTAAAATAATACAGCAGCAGAACGTATAATTCATTTTATGCTATAGAAAGTATTGGAATAAGCCAAAAATACAAGATACTATGTGATACTCTCTTATGTCATACAATTTCCAAAGCAGCATGATTAAAGATTAAATTTGTTGGGTTTTCCCAATGCAGGAAAGCTCCTGGTTAGAGGTTACAATGAGTGCTGAAATCGGTTAGTCATTTTCTAGGCCTGGTGTTGCATAAGCCAGAGTAAGGGAAGCTATATTATCATACATCCACAAGAAACATATGTGATTTTGTAATTCATCCATATGGAGAGGGTGTCTTCAGTAATTCACACAAAAGGACCATATTTCCTTGTAGTGTCCTCCCTGGGTAGAACCATCACCTTAGTTCTTCTATCTAATATGCAATTTCCAGAAAAGTTTCAAATGCCAGTTTTTATTTCACTATAGTAACATGACCACAAATTATTAATTATTTTCTAGTGTCTATTATATCATTTGAGCTTAAGCCTCAATATATTTTCTCTTTAATATATTCTATTTTTCTAGATGAGCCCAGCCTAATCTTATTTTCAAAACATTATTTGTTTAAAACCTGAAACTACAAAGACTAATATAACAAACATCCAAGTACCTATCTCTTCAAATAAACAAAGACTATTATATAAACATATTTTCAACATAATTTTACAGAAATTAAAGTTGAAATCCTTATTTTAACCTCTGAAGCCCCATTTCTCTTCATCTCCAGACACCATTACCATGAATTTGACCTGTATCTCACTCCTGTTTATATACTTTTGTTACATATATAAAAGCTGTACATTTATAAAAATCATATGCTTCCCTAAACTACACCCATGAAATCATCTATAACTGCCTTCTTTAGTCAACCTCTTTTGGGATCCATAAGATTTAGACCATTTATTGTAAGTGATATGTAGTATCCCAGATAAAGTATATGGAAATATTATAATATGGTTTACAACTTTCCCTTTTTAATGCATTCTTTCGTGTCCCACATGCTACAAATAATACTCAGAGAACATATTTTTGACTCTTTTCTACCTCACTTGCCCATGAATTTTTGTAAAAATGAGGTGTTTTTTTTTGTTTATGTGGTATGTATACAGTCAAACTTTAGACAAAAGGGGCCTTTAAAAAGCTTATGAAAATGCATATTATGAAAAACCCATGCAAAGGTTTCAAATTATTTTCTGCCCCAAAATAAGCTTGTACTAACTTTTTATAACATATCTGAATAAGATCTATTTTAAAGCACTAAAAGAATAATACATCAGTTTGAATGGAGCCCCTATTAGAGAAACATAAATTTTGCTAAAATTGAAGCAGGATAAAATATTAAATTTATGGTGAAGCTTGGGTGGCAGAATGGTGAAATCACTAGTGCTTTACAAAAAGTTTATGGGGACAATGTTCCAAAGAAATCAGTTTACAAATGGATAACTCATTTTAAGAAGGGACAAGATGATGTGGAAAATGAAGCCCACAGAAGCAGACCACCCATGTCAACATGTGAGGAAAAAATAAATCTTGTTCATGCTCTGATTGAAGAGGACTGATGATTTTTACGGCAAAAATAATCAATACCATAAACATCTCCATTGGTGCAAGTTACACAATTCTGACTGAAAAAGTAAAGTTGAGCAGACTTTTTACTCAGTGCATACCAAAACTGTTGTGACCAGATCAGCTGCAGACAAGAACAGAGCTTTCAATGGAAATTTGAACGAAGCAGGATCAAGATCCTGAAGCATTTCTTTGAGGAATTGTAATAGGATGAATAAAGAGGATATATAGGGAGCACAAACAACTCTGCAGGAAAAAAATTACAATAATCCACTTAAAAAATGGGCAAAAGATATGAATGGGCAAAAGATGTAAACAGACATTTCTCAAAAGAAGAAATGTAAGTTAATACAATGATTAGGGACAAAGTTTCTCCCAAAAAATGAAAATTGAGGTGCCATATGATCCACCAATCCCATTGCTAGGTATATATCCTAAAGAAAGGGAATCATATATCAAAGAGGTATCTGTAATACTATGTTTATTGCCGCATATTCATAATAGCCAAGATTTGGAAACAATCTAAGTATTTAGAAACAGACAAATAAAGAAAATGAAATACATATATGCAATTGAGCACTATTCAGCCATAAAAAATAATGAGATCCTGTCATTTACAACCACATGGATGAAACTGGAGGTTATTATGTTAAAGGAAATAAACCAGGCACAGAATAACAAATTTCACATGCTCTTACTTATTTGGGGGAGAGCTAAAAATTAAAACAACTGACCTCTTGGAGATAGAAACTATAATGATGGTTGCCAGAGGCTGTAAATGGTAGCAGGCCGTGGGAAAAGGGGGATGGTTAATGAGTGCAAAAATTTAGTTAGATTGACTGAATAAGATATTTAGTAGCACAACAGGATGGGTCAATAATAATTTATTGTACATTTAAACATAACTAAAAGTATATAATTTAATTGTTTGTAAAACAAAGCATATGTTTGAGGGGATGGATACCCCATTTACCATTTGTGATTATTATGCATTGTATGCCTATATTAAAATATCTCAGATACCCATAAATATATACACATACTATGTACTCATGATACTTTATTTTTAAAAAGGAATGTAACAGGATATAAAACATAGCTTTCCCAGTATGATCTTGAAGAAAAAGCACAAAGCACAATCAATGCAATGGCTACTAAGAAGAGGAAGTGGGCCAGTCAAAGCAAAGTTGACCAGTCAAGAGCAGAGATCATAGCAACAATCTTTGGAGATGCTTGAGGGATTTTGCTTGTTGACTTTCTGGAGGGCCAAAGAATGAACAAGAATAATGCGAACATCTTCTTTTTATTATAAGAGTGTTTTGAGAAAGCCAAAACTTGAGCAGAGCAACACCCAGCAAAGCTTCACCAGCGAGTCCTTCCCCATCACAACAATGCTCCTGTTCATTCCCGTCAGGGCAATTTTCTGACAGTTTAAATGGTAAATCATTAGGCATTCACCTAACAGTCCCAATTACACTCCTTCTGACTTTTTATTTTGTAATCTAAAAAATCTGTAAAGGCACCCACTTTCCCAGTTAGTAATGTAAAAAATACTGCATTGATATGGTTGAATTCCTAGTACCTCCAGCTATTTGAGGATGGACTAGAGGGCTGGTATTGTCTTTTACAAAAGTGTCTTGAACTTGATGGATTTTATGTGGAAAATAAAGTTTGTAATTTTTACTTTTCTCTTTTAATTTCATTTCTCCATAAACTTTTGGAAGATTGCTCCATACCCATCTTCAGTTCTTAAGAATTGTACTTCCACCAGGAATCAACGGAATGTCTTCTTCCTTGTTCCAATTGGTAAGGTAAGACTTTTTAACATTTTCTAATTTGATGGATGTGAAAGAGATTATGTTTTGTAGTTCTATTGTATTGATTCCTAGGGAAATTGAGTATGTATATATATACGTATATATATATTACATATGTATTTTTTGTTCATTAAGGTTTACCCTTCTTTGGGCTTTTTATGCCCATTCATACTTCTATTTTTTATTTGCCTTTTTTCCTATGAAGGATTTATGTATTCTGGTAAGTACAATTTTAGTAAATTCTGCATGTCTTCTCCCACTCTGATTTTTGTGCCTTTTCTAATGAAGTTTTAATTTTGATAACCTAATTTATTATATATTTTTTATTTCTGTTTTATGTGTCTTTTTTTTTTTCTCTACTTATAGGTCAGAAAGACATTCATCTATATTCTACCATTTTTATAAAGTTTTGATTTTTTATATCTTAAATATATCTGTATTTTTCCCACTTCCGTGTGGAAAAGTGATTGTTCCAGCACTTTACTCACTCATCACTGTGTATCAAGCTCCCAAATTTGAGTCAGTTTCTGCTAACTGATTATTTTCATATCTTAGCACTATTTTTTCATATTCACTGCTTCTTTCAAGACCTGTCTTTGAACTCATCTCACCCAGGACACTTTCTACACTTGAATCATGTCTATGCTCTACCGAATATTTATGATGATCATTTTACTCTATTATTTGTTACTTATTAATATATATCTGTTTAATTTTGTCTTTATATGTATAAAATATACAACACCCATGCATATTGCATTAAAAAAGGTGAAAGTGTATTAGAGGGACATTTTATGGGGAAAAAAAGGAACTTATTTAGTGTCCATTCCAGTTCAGTATACCAGGAGGCAAAACTATATTTCCAAAGTTTCCAAAGGACTACTACATCTAGGATATGCTAAATCTCAAAATGCTTTCCAATACCATGTGAAAATTTTCTCTTTTCATGCTTAACTTATGTCAAAGGCTGTTATTTTAAAGATAAAATTTAAACCTCTTGGTACGTCACTGAAGGATCTTGAAGATCTAGCAGCCTCTACTACCCTCTCCTGCCTTTGAGCATCTAATAATTCAACTTTTCAAAAAAAAAAAAAAAAAAACTTTTAACGGTTGACATTTTTGTTGTGGGTTCCTTCACATCCTGCCTCATCTCTGTAAAAGACCCATGTCTCACAGCTTTTTTACTTGGCTGAGTCATAAGTCATCCTTAAAATACGGCACTCATTTGGCCAGAGAACATGGCACGATGCCTCTTTCCATAGGTAATTTATTGACCCATATCATATTAATTGATCCACTAACTGTTATTTTATCTTTGAAAAAAATTTGATTGGTTTTTAAAGGCCACAATTATAAGTTTGTGTTCGTTATTCTCAGTGTTTTCAGCATTAAGAGACTGCTTTAAAAATCTGGTACCACATTTGATATGCTAATATAGCCAATGTTTATTAATCATTGAGCAGGATTGTAGGTATATTGAGGAGTACAAAGATGTATGAGGTATTAGATCTCTATTAACAGTCTGATTAGAATCACAGGTATCTTTATATAAAATTATCAAAGAAAATATAATTAACAAAGGTATTCTTTACAAAAATACTTAAAATTATTTTTCTGTGGACATAAGAGTAGCATAATTTGTGAGAAATACATAACCTTAATGAAGGGAAAAAACATCAGAAAATGCAAATAAAAGAAAAAGAAATTTTAAAAGATTTTATTTTATTGATGTGGTTAAACAATTATTGTTTGATATGGTAAATTGATTATTGATATAATATTATTACCTCTGACAGTTATTGACCTTATATGCACTTTCAATTTGTGTGTGTTATTTGTGTGTATGTTAAATACATATATAGATGGTAAGAAAGAGACAGAGAGAAGGAGGAATGGGAAATTTGGACAACTCTCTATGTAAATAATATGTAGTCCCATTTTAATGACCACATATCAATTGACTGTTTTAAGGTTCCCTAATTTATTTAACCAATCTCATATTGATAAATACTTTCAATGTTTGAAAGATTTTGCTATTGGTATCATGTATAAGGAAGACCTTTCTAAATGTTATGGAATATTTAAAATGTATTTCTAACCAGAAATTTGTAAGTCAACTATTATGAATGTTTTTAAAAGACTAAACACATATTGACAAATTACTTTCTAGAAATTTTGTAAAAATTCATACTCAATTCACAATATATTGAAGTTTTCTCACCAACACTAGGTATTTACTAGTAAAATAAATTTCTGAGGATAAAGATTAAATTTAATGTCAATAACCATAAGTTCTTAATTCATCAGGAATTTATTTTGGTATAAAATGTGATGTAGGGATGTGTGCTGTTAGGCAATTATTCTATTATCATTTATTGGTTAATCCCATGGTCATTCTACCTACTTAAAATGCCAATTTAATATTCATTTTAAGTAAATTATTATGCATAGTTGCCTTTACTTCTGAACTTTCATTACTCTTACTTTGACCTATTATCCTTGTGCTTTGTTACTCTTATTCCAATTTTATTTAATACTTATTAAAAAAAAAAAAAAGTTGTGTGAGATAGGATCTCACTTTGTTGCCCAGGCCGTAGTACAGTGGCACAATTATAGATGGCTCCCTGCAGCCTTGAATTACCAGCTCAAATGATCATCGTACCTCAACCCCTCCAGTAGCTGGGACTTCAGGTGTCCACCCCAATGCCTGGCTAATTTTTAAAAGTTTTTTGTAGAGACAAAGTCTCACTATATTGCCAAGGCTTGTTTCAAACTTGTAGCCTCAAGTGATCCTCCCACCTTGGCCTCACAAAGTGGTAGGATTACAGATATGAGCCACCAGGCCCAGCATAATCTGCTGTTTTATTCACAGTATGTTTATAAACATTTTAATGATTGTAAGAGAAAGCTCCTCTCACATTTACTATTTTAATTCTAAATCAATATGTATCCAAATGATATTTAGAATTATTTAGTCCAGTCTACTATGCATTCCCAAAGTTAGTATTTGAGTTAGGATAACCATATGTGTGTAAAACTAAATTAGATTTATTTATTTTTATATTTCTTTTTAATTCTGTAGGAAATATATGTAGTTTTGTTTCATACAATCCCAGAAATATCTTTTAGTAAATATCTTTTAGTTAATTGCTTAGAATTTTACATTTATTCTGCTATTATATATGGCTCCTTATTTTCTCCTTATTTTAAGTGTTTATTATTAGAATATAGAAAAATTTCATTTTTCTTTTATGTTCAATCCAGTTATGTTAATGGACAGATATGTTTTCATCAGTTTTTAGTTAGTTCTCTTGAATTTCCAAAGTAGAAAATCATGTAATCGGCAATTAATAATGATTTTTCTATTTTGATTATAAATTTGTTTTCCTAAATAATTATACTGGCACTTCTAACAGGATGTTAAAAAAAATAATGATCATAATGGCCAACATTGTCTTGCCCCTAAGTTAAATGGAAATGTCCCTAATGCTGAGCCATTTGATACAAGGCTACTTCAACTTCGATTAATAGCTTATTATCTTAAGGAGAAACACAAGTTATTTCAACATTCCACTGCTGTTTTCTTTGTTTTTCTTAAATTGTTTTGAATTTGTTTCTATTTTTTGATTATTGAGTATAATCAGTTTTACTTTGTGACAGATACTTTTATTCTTTTACTCCTAGTTTGCTAAATGTTTTAATTAAAGATACATGCTCATTATTCCTTTTTGGGGCATCTATCAGGATCATACCATTTTTCTCAATTGACTTACTGATATAATGCATTATATTAATAGAGTTCCTAATATTAAAGGATTCTTTTTATTTTAATTTATTGATAGATTTTTATATGTTTTTATTTTAATTAGAGTTTTAGATATATGTTTATATGTGAGATTACTTTTTAATGCTCTTTTATTATACTGTACATTTCAGGTTCCAGTATCAATTGCTATATATGATATGAGAGAAGTACAACTGTAAAATAATAACAATCTCTAAAATGGATTGTTTTAATATGTTCTTTGAAATTTACCAGTAAAGAGACCATTGCTTTATAGAGAAAAATTTATAATATAATGTGTTTATGAAATAGTCCCACCTGAAATGTAAGGTACCACAGTTCAATTGCAAATATGTTTTCTGTTTACTTCTTTACAAAAATGAAGAAATAAATCATTCTTTCAACTAACATTTAAGAAACACAAAGAACCAAGTCCCTGAACAAGAGAACAAAATTTACAAGTAAAAATAAAAGAATAAAAATGAAACAGTTTGGCTCAGTATTACTCATAAAATAGACCTATGTAGGGATCTCAGCTGTACTTCTAGAGGAACACATATTTCCAGGTATATGGAGTCGTAAAAGTCCATTCACTTTTATGCTTTCAAATCAATGTATTATCTAGTCTTGTCATGATAAGATATTCAAGACATTTTGTTAATGTTTTAGAACGACATATTTATTTCTTCATTAAAATAAAATATACTTTTTATGAAAATGTAGTGAATAGTGAATGAGCATATGTTTTAGTACTCAACCATCAAAACTATATAGGAATAAATAGAAAGTATATAAACAGAGTAGATCTATCAATTATTTCTTTTCTGTAGGATATACTTTACATTTACTTAATATTGCCCAAAAAACATTTTATTCTGTATGAAAACATAGGACAGTGACAAATACTGAAAAAAACCCCAGGTCATGCCAATCATAAACATTTATGTTTAAAGTCCATGGAATTACTGAGTCAGATAGAAAAAACAAAACAAAACAAAAATAACAATGATTACAATCTAGAAAACAAAGGAAAGTTTTGGTAGCCGCACAAGCATTATGACTCTAGAGGGATTTTTCAGAAGACTAGGTAAGGGTTATGTTAGGAACAGTGAAAGATACAGCAAAATGTAAATAAATCGAATGAAATCTAGAACTTTTCCCATGACTGCATGATGGCTGCCCTCACATTCATTCCCTGTGAAACTTACCAGGGCAGGCTTTTCAGGGGATCATACAAATACCTGTAGTGGAGAGTTTTATTAATAACACATTAAATTTGTTTTAACTCCTTTCTTCACAATGAAAGTTAAGAAGTTCCATTTTCCAGCAAGCTGCTGTGATTCATTTGTAATTGCAAGTCAGATTAGAAGCCCACCTAATGTTTGTTCCATTTATTTTCTACTTTGAAATGAAAATATCAGCAAAGCAAAGGGAAAACACATTATTTTTAAGTAAGGATGTATTTAATTGCCAATAGTCAATCATAGAATAATAATAACAATGAAGAAATAAAGGCCAGACAAAATTGAGAAAGAAGTGGGAGTAGGAGAAGATTTAAAGAGTAGATAATTAATACACATTTAGCCAAATAAATATATGGCAAAAGGAAAAAAAGACACAAAGTTAAGATAATTAAAATTTAGATAAATCTTCTGTAGGTCAGGAAATATGCCTGAAAGTTTCATGTGTTACATTTTTTAATACTCTAAACATAATCAGTGTGATATAGTATCATTTTTTAAACAATCAGTGTGTTGTATCATTTTTATGTTCTAAGAAAAAAAAATTGGGAGCTTAGATAACAAGAGTAACTAATCTTGCTAACTGTTAGTAAACTTCAGAGACAATCCCATTATACTTTGTTGTTTTAAATGACAGCCTGTATACATATTTTGTGTGACACAGACATATTAAAATATTTTGGAATTAGAGACAAACGTTTTAAAATTAAGGAGTTTAAACATTTTTCAAAAATCAGATATCTGCCAAGATTGGGCTGACCTTCCCTCACTCCTACAAGCTGAAAAATATAGGTAGTGATGGCTCCAGTAAAGACGATACCCTTTTTGTTGACCAAGTCCTCATTTGTTGGTACAAGCATATACACCTCTGTATCTCTGAATCAATTCAGATTTTTACATCACTCTCTGAGCACTGAGGCTCAAACCTCTCATAAAAAGAATAGAGTCTAGAAAATACGTAGGACAAAGGTGAGATAATTCAAACACACACACACACACACACACACACACACACATGACTTGAAAAGTATCCTTAAAGAAAAGAAAATAAAAGATTCAAAACAGAAAAAAATTGAAAAGGACCCCAAATTATATGATAGATACACAAATCTAAGAATAATTTATTTTTAGATTTTTATTTATTTTGTGATTATTCTTCTATTGTGTTGGAATGTCTTTCGGTAGTTCAACATATGGATGTTTTAGATCATGATGTCAGAAAATCACTCTGGAAAAATTAAACTGTAATTGTGTGGTGGGAGAAGTATACACGTAATGCTCTGAAAGCAGAAAAAATCCCGTGTACAATATAGCAAGTTCATTGTTAAGCGTCCTTTTTGTTAAGCATTCCCTCTAATTATGTACACACAAAATATGCAAAGTGATCTCTAAAATTAACTCTTTACCATATTTGAGAAGACATCATTTTATTTCTTTATGGTTCATGTAGCACTGAGAAGGAGAATTGATTAAGTTATATTGAATTCTTAAAAGGAATTTTTTGAAAACACAGAATTAAAAATTTTGAAATTTTTCTTACCATACTCTCTATTTATAAAGCCATATTTGCATATTTGCATCACCAAGTTTATATTCATTATTTTTACATCACTCAAAAATTACATAATCTCTTTAATACTATGTGTGTGTTGGTTTTTTACTTAAGTATTTTACTGTTAAAGTATTACATGAAAAGATGTGATGTATTTATAATTATCTAATTTGATTTCTAGAAATTCAAAATATATATAATACGGATTTCCAAATTTGGAGTTTTGTTTAGTTTAATTTGACAGAGAGATGGTTAAGTGTTAAATTAAAAAATCAACCTAGTTGGATTCAAATCCTGTTTCTGTCACTTACTAATTGTGTAACCTGAAGCAAATTACTTTTCTTAGCCTCTGTTTATTAATCTTATAAATAAGGATAATCATAATACATCTCTCATAGAGCTCTGAGATAATTAAGTTTAAAAAGTACAAACAAAATACTTAGCAAAATGTTTGATATATACTAAATAATAATTAGCTAGAATAATAATTGTTACATTAATTAAACTACCCTAACAATTGGCAAATTTCTACATTACCTCAGAGACTAGAGACAATAGAAGAAGGGAGAACTCCAGGGTATGGATTAATTTAATTAAACCTGAAAAAAATGAAATTACTCAGAGAATGGATTTTGTCAATTATAGGTCACCTGAACCAAGGCCAGAACTGTAGCAAACAGATTTGTTGTATTTTCCTCTCTATTACGTTGGTGGGTCAGCTTTTTACAATTTTTCAAGCTTTGAAATATGACCCACTCCAACCAACAACTTAGTTCAGGAATTGGTTTGCTGTCAGAAATGCTAGCATAGTGTTAGCTCTTTATTTTTGATACTTGAAATTTTAAGGAGGGCTAAACTCTAAAGCCATTTTGGGAAGACTAGACATAACCTTTATAAGATGCTATCATTAAGTAATTATCCTAATTTTCAATTGATGTGCATATAAAACAGCAAAATGTCAAGAGCCATCAGTATCCCATACTCCAACAGAGAGTACAAAGCATTCCTAATAAGAAAATCAATGAGAAATAATTTCAAATGCCACTGTTTACTAACACAGCCTTTTTCTCCAGCTTCATCTTACAGCACTTCTGCTTGACAGTGCTGTTTTACCTTAGCTTTCCAGGTTTCTGCAACAGCATATTCTTTCCCTGAAATGCTCCTTCCTATAAACACAGGAGCCGTATGACTGGCTTCTTGTCATATGAGGGAGGTGTTAATAGAATGAATATCAATACCAACTTTTTTGACAAGACATTTTCAGACTACTCTGAAAAAGTTGTATAATCCCAGACATTCTTGGTTATATCCTCCTTCTTTAATTTCATTACCTCCAAGTCTATTAATATAGTTTTAATTTGTTTATTTAAATATATCTATATTACTAGGTTATAAACTTCATTAAAACAATAACTTTTTTGACTGACTTACCACATACCCAGAACACATAAAACATTTACTGAGGTATTTGATAGGAGTCCTGAAAACATTTGTTCAATTATAGGTTAAACCATCTGTCTATTTCCACTTCTCTGTAAGGTGAATAAAATAGGAACAGGGTCCTATTTAATTGTGCTGCCTAGTACAGAACAATCCCTTGATGAATAAAAGAGCTAATTTTAACGATGATATTCTCATGCTGAATTCAATAACATATAGAGACATTCTAAGAGTGAGATGTAATCAGTTATGTACAAAAGAGATTTAGAGAAGAGAAAAAACAGTGTGGACTTCAATTGTCTGGTAAAATTGTATGATAGAGACAAAACCTTGGCTTTTGTGCTTATCTTAAAAGCTGGAAAAAAAAAGATGTGCATACGCAGACACAAGTTGTTGAAAGCCATCTCAGGCAGGAATAATGAACAAAGATAAAAGATGAACAAGAGCTTTGTGTATGAGGGTCAAACTAAAATACTGTTCAAATAGGAACAGGGCATTTTTATTGGCTGGTGGCTAGAAAAAAAAATGGGAAAGTGGAGCTCAACATGAAAGACAGGTTGAAGAGGCCAAAAATGATGTAATCAACACAAATCTCCCTTTCCGTATGACCTATGCTATTTCATACCAGTCCCTACTTTCCTCTCTGTGTTCTTTCATGTCTACAATGGTGTGGCATTCCCAAGAGCAAGGACTAGGCCTTTACGCTTCATTGTACCCCAACACCTACCATGCTTGCTGACATCTACTAAACACCAAAAATGTTTGAACATATGAAAATAAGCCATGAGGAATCCCTGAAAGTTTTTGAATAATAAACTAACCAGTTGATAATTATGTATTAGAAATATGCAGAGATAAAATTTCAAGGAGGAAATGTAGGAGCCTAGTCACAGAAACCTGGAATTGAGGCATTGTGGGGTCTGGGTATCAGTGGTGGCAAATGGGAAGCAAAAGAAAAATTGTTAAAGAGTCCTGTAAATAAAGACTGCTCGTATATTATCCACTGATTAGATACGTAGAATAGAAAAAGTAAACGTGAGTGAAAAATGATTTCAGTGTTTTGCTTCTGGGAGCTAAAGTAAAATATGTGTGTAAATATTTGTTACAAGTCTGGATGGGTACACAGGTCACTGTTCTGAGATTTTAATTTTGGCTCTGCTATTTCCAGGCTGTGGGATTTCAATACACGATGACACCAAAATGTTCCTATCTCATAATTCTAATAACCCTGGATTATTAGAGTTATGAGATAGGAACATTCTGATGTCATCTTTGGAAAGGTTTAAAATTATGGATTATCTTAATATCCAGTTGTGGTTCTCTTGCTCTACACTGTATCACCCCAGATCTAGAACAGAAAATATTTCACTTGATTTCAACCAAAATAAAGCACTGGTCTTTATTTATACAAAGCTTTATTAGAAGTTTCAAAAGAGTTTGTTATAGCATTTCAAACAAAATTTCAGATATTCTTTTCTTTTTCTCTGTAAGTTTGGGACTCTTGCCTCTCTCTCTCTCTCTCTCTCTCTCTCTCTCTCTCTCTCTCTCTGTGTGTGTGTGTGTGTGTTTCTCCCTCTTTCCCTCTCTCTTTCTCCCTCCTTCCCTTACTCTTTTTTCTTTCTTCCACTCTCCTTGCTTATATTCCCAAGAAACTAAATAAAAATCTTTTCCAATTTTCTTACACAAAACAGGGAGCCTTATGCCAAACACTTCCACAAAATCAGCATGACAAGTTTAGAGAGTCTGAAGCCTCAAGTTTTGATAGTGAGTCAGCAACACAGATTCTTCCTCAAGGTGGGAGTGCCTCCCAGTTATAAGGGCTCAGGTTTGCTGAAAGCTGTGAGTTCTTAGTGTTTTTAGGGTCCCTCACTATTCAAGCTGGGGTCCCATCCTCTCAAAGCAAGGTAATCACAAGGGTCTCACCATTTTCAAGTAAGGCAGAATATCCCAAGCAGGCATTCTTTGCTATGTAGCCTGCCATTTGGCTGGCAGAGATTTGTTAGATATATAGCTTGATCTAGAAGTTCACCCTGCCCAATCCTACTTCTTACCCTGTTGGATTAACTGGTGTTAATCCCTCAAAATCTTTTTACACTGTTAACTTCATCTTAACTTCTGCTTCTCTGAAAAATCAACTTTGACAGTTATTTCAGGAGTGCTCTGAGAAAGTGTGTTCTGAGCTAAAGTTTTGTCAGAGCCTATTCATTCACCATCCAGCTGGAAATGAAGTCCCTCTCATGGACATAAATGATGAGCAAAGAGTTCCTGGGATATGATGGCAGATTAATTCTTAAAGTTTTCACCCATAGTGATATAGAATAGGAGTGGAGACAAATATAATGTCATAACCCAGGCATCTGAAATGTATAAGGGAAGTGTCACTATAAAAATAAAAAAATTGGATGCTTATTGATAAATTGCCATGATATAGACTAATAATAAAATACTGAATGGTGCTGGGGATAACTGGCTAACCATATGTAGAAGAATGAAACTGGACCTGTACTTTTCACCATATACAAAAATTAACTCAAGATGGATTAAAGATTTAAATGAAATACCCAAAACTATAAGAATCCTAGAAAAAACTCAAGAAACACGATTCTGTACATCAGCCATACAAAATAACTTACGGGTAAGTCTTCAAAAGCAATTGCAACAAAAACAAAAATTGACAAGTGGGACCTAATTAAACTAAGGTGCTTCTGCTCAGCAAAAGAAACTATCAACAAAGTAAACAGATAACCTATAGAATGGGAAAAAAATATTTGCAAACTATGCATCCAGCAAAAGTCTGATATCCAGAATCTGTAAGGAACTTAATTCAACAAGCAAAAAACAAATAACCCCATTAAGAAGTGAGCAAAACACATGAACAGACACTGCTCAAAAGAAGAAGTACAAGCAGCCAACAAATATATGGAAAAAATGTGCAACATCACTTATCATCAGAGAAATGCACATCAAAATCATGGCATGCCATCTCACACCAGTCAAAATGCCTATTATTAAAAACAAAAACAGATTCTAGCAAGGCTGTGGAGAAAATTGAGCACTTGTATACTGTTGGTGGGAATGTAAATTAGTTCAGCCACTGTGGAAATGGGTTTGGAGTTTTCTCAAAGAACTTAAAACAGAACTACTATTTGACACTGCAGTTCCATTAGTGAGTATATATCCAAAAGAAAATAATTTGTTCTACCAAAAAAATGCACTTCTATGTTCATTGCAACACTATTCACAATAGCAACGATGCGGAATTAGCCTAGGTGCCCATCAACCATAGATTGGATAAAGAAAATGTGGAATACTAAATAGCCATTAAAAAAGAATGACATCATATCTTTCACAGTAACATACATGTAACTAGAGACAATTATCATACGCAAACTAATCAAGAAACAGAAAATTAAATACCACATATCCTCACTTATAAGCAGGAACTAAATCATAGGTGCTTATGTACATAAACATGGCAACAATAGACACTGGAGCCTACTGAAAAAGGGAAAAAGGGAGAAGAGCAAAGAGTTCAAAAACCGTTTGGTCTAATGCTCAGTTCCTGGAGGATGCATTCAATTGTATCCCAAACCTCTGCATCACATAATATACCTATATAATGAATCCATGCCTGTAACCCCTAAATTTAAAATGGAAGTTGAAATTACAAAACAAACAAACAAAACAGAATAAAAAGCAACTGTGAGAGCCAGACAGTCTTTTTGGTGTATCACAAAGAAACCAAAGAAACCTTTTTCTCTTGCTCTGAGTGATCAGGGAAAGCTGATATCAAGCAAAGGATTTGAAAAACAGATGCTAAAATTTGAAGGCCTTTCAATATTCAATGATAGCATATCTATTTTGCCATAGATAAGGCCCAAGTTGGGAAATCTGGAACCCTGACCCAAGACTGGGACATCTGAGTAGATGCCCTGTGATATGGTTTGGATCTGTGTCCCCACCCAAATCTCATGTCATATCGTAATCCCCAATGTTACAGGTTGAGGCTGATGGGAGGTGATTGAATCATGTGTGTTTGGGGGGGATTTTTCCCTTCATACTGTGTCACAATAGTGAGTGAATTCTTGTGAGGTCCAGTTATTTAAAAGTATGTAACACCTCCCTGCTTCTCTCTCTTCCTTCTACTCTGGTTATATAAAATGCTGGCTTCCCCTTTGCCTTCTGCCATAATTCTAAGTTTCCTGAGACCTCTCCAGGAAAGCCTAGTAGATGGCCAGCATCATGCTTCCTATTCAGCCTGCAGAACCATGAGCCAATTAAACCTCTTTGCTTTATAGATCATCCAGTGTCAGGTATTTGTTTATAGCACAGTGAGAACAGACTAACAAACTCTGCAAGTTTTTTACTCTCTAGACTTTTCTTAGTGTTCTGAGCTTGCAGAAATGGCCTGCCTCACCCCATTAAAACTCACGCCTTCCTCCAAATCAGAAAATAATAAAGTATTTACCTAGAGAAGCTGCTGTCTATCAAAAGCTATAGCCATTTCCTTTTCTGGCTTCTAAATCTATAAACAGGATTAAGTCACAGCATAATCCATCCAGGGGTTGATAAGCCTGAATTGCCATGACCGGTGGTAGAGGATGTGATTAAAAGGCTTAGGAAAGTAGGTGTTATGTATACCTATTTCAGACCCAGAAACTATAAACTGACATGGTGGTTGGGCCCTCCTGGTTAAGTATCCTACAACACCTTGGCAAGGACACACTGTAGTGTTTTCTCTAGGTTTCTTCCAGGGACCTATAGCCATTTACTTGGGCTATTACCTCTGGGTCATTTACTGTACACTGGGGAAAGAGAAATACACAGATATTTTGAGGACAGTTGAACACAGAGTTTACATTAGCATTAATACCTACAGAACTAAAGTGGCCTTATGGCTCCCCTGATGTGGGGTCATGTGGGTTCAGGTAATAGAATCCTGACTAAATCCAACTTAAAACGGATTCCACAGGCCTGCTTGGTGGAAATTTCCTTGAAATCTGAATATATATTTGGAATTGATACACTTAGCCATGAAAATAACGCTAGAATTTGGGTCTTTTGCCCGTGAGGTTGCCATTATAATGGGGAAAGCCAGGTTACCCAGAGGAATGGCAGAGATATATTACCATGTTTAAGGATATAAAAGATGCAGCTTACTTTTCCATTCAAGTTGCTAGAAAACAAAAATGATGCTGCAGTAATAGTTCCCATTGTATCTTCCTTTAATCTACTGCTCTGACTCAGGCAGAAACCAGATGGATCCTGAATCCCAACGAATAACCATGCACCACTGTAGACTTAACCAAATAGTAGCTGCAACTGTAGCTGCTATGCCAAATGTGATATGTTTGGTAGAGCAGAGTAATCACACTCAGGTAGACTATATGTGGCCATTGATTTTGTGAATATGTTTGATATTCATTTAGAAAAAAGGATAAGAAACAGTTCTCATTTCCTTGGACCAAACAAGAATATCAATTTACTGGGTGCCCAAGGACTATATTAACTCTGTTACACTCTGTCATAATATAGTAAAAAGAGATCTGGACTGTCTAGACATCCTGCAGAATATCATGTTGATTTATTACATCAGTGACATTATGCTCATCAGGAAGGATAAGCAAGAAGTGGCTTCAGAAGGCTTTGGTAGGACATATATGTTTCAGAGGCTGGAAGGTGAACCATTCAATGATTAATGGATCACTCACTACTATAAAGTTTTAATGGTACAGTAGTAAGGGATATGCCAGGACAGCACCTCTAATGTAAAAGATAAATTACTATATTTTATGTTTATTTCCTACTATAAAGAAGAAGTATAACTCTTAGTAGATCTCCTCAAGTTTTGAAGAAAACACATTGGACATCTTTAAATACTGCTCCAGCCCATATACAGGGAGAAAGGGAAGACTTCCAGCTTTGAAAGGGGCACAGTTCTTCAGCACTTCCAGGCTGCAGTGTGAACAGCTACACTGGGGTCATGTAGTTCAACATAATCTTTGAAGTTAAAGTATGAACATGGTAAAAGATGCAGTGTGGAGTTTATGGCAGGCTCTGGTGGGTCCTGGGATTCTGGAACAAAGGTATGCAACATGCAATAAACAATTTGAAGTCATTTTTCAAATAGCTCCTATAAAGCTACCAAGCACTGGTAGAGACAGAAAGTTTGACTCTTGACTGCCTTAACTTCCCATGATGAGTCTGGTACTGTCAGATGCACTGAGCCATAAAGTTGAGTAGGCTCAACAGACCCTTTGGGTGAATAATGTAAAAACAGCTACAAGATGAGGAAAAAAGCCCAAGTATATTTTACATGTGGTTTTGCTTATTATATGGAATCTAGCTGACAAGGAATGGTGGCTTCACTCAAGGTTAGGCCTCAAAGACTGTCATAAGACAAGAGCACTTTGACATTTACTTTATGTGGAAGGAGAATTGACCCAACGTTATGACATATTCAGACTAATGGACAGTGACAATGGCTAGACTAGCTGATGGTGGACTTGGTAAGAAAATGAGTAGAAGATTTACTCAAGGAAGCTTAGGGTAAAGTTATATGTATGGCCATATGATACTGGGTATGAAGTATGAATACCCACCAGAATACACACACTAGGGAGGAAGCATTAAACTTCCAAGTGAAAGTGATGCTCAACCAGTTCACGTTAGTTGATAAAGAAATGCCAGCAGCCACCACATACTATCGTTATGGGTACATTAAAGACTAGGCTTTGATAACAAGGACAGAAGTTATGCATGCACCCAAAAGTATGCCTTCTACTTACCTGAGCTAGTCTAACTACTGTTACCAGCAACTATGAATTTCCCAAATTCCAACAGCAAACACCGGTGCTTACCCGCTATATGACATTATTCCTTGAGAAGACCAAATGGCTACCTAGTTCCAATCTGACTATATTGGGCCCTTGTATACTGCAAGGGTCGTGTGGTTCACTTACAAAGGAATAGGCACTTATTCAGACTGGGGAGTTAGCTTTTTCTTCTTCCTAGGCCTCCGCCAGAACCACTATGCAGGTGCTTATAGAATGCCTTATTGACATCTAGGTAATCCCCAGAAAGCATCTGATCAGGATCCACTGGCTGTAATACATAATGCATTACCCGGCTGCTGCTGACCTGATAATGTGTAAGGCAGGCCTGCTGAAAGAAAATCTAAAGCATCATCTGGGAGACAATATCCTTCAAGAATAAGGTATTATCCTCTAGAATGCTTTCTATGCATTGAGTCAGGGACATTTATATGGGTAGAGTCTGGGTAATCTGTTAAGCATCCTGCAACGAATAAAATAACCTCCCCTGAAAAGAATTATTCAGTTCCAAATGTCAGTAGTTCCAAGGTTAAGAAAAACTGCAATAAAGATGCAAAAGTAATATGAGTTCACTGCCCATCAGAACTTTGTTGCATGGACTAATATGTATTGATAACACCAGGTCAGGGTAATAATTTAGGATTATGTTATCCTATTTTCTGTTTCTTCCTTTTAGGTTGAACTGCCTTTGACATTATTCATTTTAACTTGAACTTACAATATAGTATTTAATATTCTAGGTGATAACTTCAGATTTTCCTATACTATTTTAGAATGAAAAAATCTGTCACGCTAACTCATCAGTGCAAATCCAAAAGAAAAATAAAGAGGTTTCTAAACAGGAGACTTGTTAAAATATAATAAGTTTTCTTGATGAATAAACTTGAAAATCATTGTCTGACTTTCATTTTCAAAAGTCCAAACAATGAAACTCTTCTCCTGCTTTCACATTAAGTTAAATATAGGCTAATGAAGACAAGAATGGAAAGATTATTTTTTTTCCTCATAAGACGTCTATTTTATTTTAAATGTTGTATGTGTTACCACTACCATTTTGTACCTGTATTTGCTAAGAAAAAGAATTTAAATAGAAAAATACAGGAACAAATAATAAAAAAATTACAAATATTGAAATTCTAAAATTTAATGTATTCTGTCTTGTATTGGTAATTTTTTTTTCTATTTTCTTATTATAAAGGAATTAGTAAATACATAGTAGAAAATAGAACTGGAAAATGCTGATTGGCAATTTTATAGATATTTAAAATTTAACACTTCCAGCAATAATACCTTGTTTTATACCAATAAACCATGTATACCATACCAAGATGTTCTGAATATGCTATTTAGAATGTAGTCTCTCCTAGTCTTAGTTCCAGTTCATAAAATACTAAATTTAGCACCACAGAGGTAGTGTTTAACTGTCCAACCAGTATAGTTGTTTGCCTGAATTTTCTAGTAACTTTGAGTAGTAAATTCATTCCCCCTGCCAAGACTGTTACCAGTTTTTGACTAAAATGAAAGAAGGAATGGTCACTTCAGGGAAGTGGTCTTAAATCTTGCTTACATTGAAAAAGGGAATAAAATTTGCATTTTAAAAGATTTACTATAAAATAAACAGGGAAGCATACATAAAAAGGAAGGTCATTGAAGATATGACAGCACAGTATTAATAATAGTACTTAATGGGATAAGTTATAAAAGCATTTTTTTCTAATGCCTAGTTAATGGAGAAAGTGCTACAAATAAACTCAAGTAATTAGGAGGCATTTTGCTAGTAAACAGTTTGTTATTAAATACATGGGGCAAACCAAAAAAAAACATAAATGAGCATTTCCCCACATTACACTTTGAAGATGGAAAATATAATAATTGTGTAGTTATATTGTATAAACTCTAGTAAACGTTATTTCTTAAATGCCATAGAGGGCCTGAGAGACATTAATAAAATACATTAGAGTTGAATATTTTCATAAGAAGAGAAAAATAGTAATCTTTAAAATGGCCATTTTAAGTTTTTATTTATTTTTCTTGTCAATTTTTATAATTGGGGAAACAAATTTCTTTTGAGTGATGACTTTTTTTAAGTTTAAAGTCCCTTTTGAATGGTAAATTACAGAGTGAAATAAATATCAAGAAATAAAAATAAAACAGTTTAAAGACTAAACATGCATTCCAACTTAAACATTTAGGAGAGACTAAATAGAACAATTACTATTTAAATTTAAAATGAATCTTTCCCATTGTATAGTGAAAGGCTGAATTCAATTTCCAGCTATTCAATTCATTGTAGTAGTCAACTTTTTCTGTGCAGCAAACAATCTTAAAATCTCTCTCTCCTACAACCTTCTTTTTTTTCTTCAGGTAGCTCACAGGTCTGTGAGTTCTTGAGGTTTCACCAATCTTAGCTGGATTACAATGGTTCAGCTGAGCTGGGCTCCAGTCTTTGGGTAGATTCCTGTCTTCTCACATCTCCTTCTGAAGCTAGCAGCTCTCTGGGTGCACAAGCAGAAACCAAAACACTTCTTAACTCTTTAGCTGGGAACTGGCATGGTGTAAGTTACACACTCATCCTATTTGCTAAAGCATGTCACCTGGAAAGCCCAATATCAATGGGATAGGCAAACATATTGTGACCTCAAAGAGACACCACACTTAAAAAAAAAAATAGCAAGTCAAAAGTGGTTCATTTGTAATCTTGCTACAGGGAGGTGAAGAATTGGGAACAATAATTCAATTCACTGCATATGGGTGAACTTTGTTGTCTCATTAGTAAAATGTCTGTCTGACCTTCTAATCATAATTCATTACATAAACAAATACTGAACAGAAATTGTCTGTTTTTACTTTATACTATACACTGTGCTAAGTGCTTGATACACAAAATTGTGTGAAACACTGCTACATCTGTTAGTTGAATGAGACATATTTTCTTAGATAGGTCATGCTATGCTGTGGTCAAATAACAAACAGACACCTATATCTTAGTAAATTATAGCAATAAAATTTACTTTTCTTCTTGGATATAGAATCTTTGTCAGATAGGAAGTTTTTCTTGGTGACCATCCTGCAAGCAGTAATAAAGTGAACCACGTTACTTGCATTTTATGCCACCATCTTTTATGTGGCCTTTCTGGTCGTCTCAAAAGTGAAAGACAGTGTGAATGATTATGCAAGGAGGTTAATGGTCAGGCCTAGAAATAGTGCATAACACTTGTTCCCACGCTAAAGATAGTGATCACATGGCCACTATCTAGTTATATGGTCCCCAACTAGCTACAGCAGTTGGTAATGTGGTGTCTCTGCTGTAATTCCCCTTTCTGTTCACCAAATATCTGTTTCTCTTTTTTTCCTACACAAAGAACACAATTTATTTCTTCCTAAGGAGGACAACGCGGAGACTCATTCAGTTATTAAATCCAGCTTAAACTTCATGATCTTTCAGTCATACACAGCTCTGAACACTAGATCTTGAAAACCTATATGTTCTCCTAGAAGTCTAAATGATCATGCCCCTTGACCAGAAAGTTTAGTCATCTGGCTACAGACACACTCTGTGTATAGATCCTGAATATTCAGAATAATTACTTCCATTTGGAAAGGGAAATAAGAAGAGACCTTATCGTCGTCGTTCTCTAGTAATTCTGAAATACCAGTGAGCTGATATTGTGAAATCCCACCATCCTAGAAGTGTCAGGGCGTTCTTTGATTTTTTTTTTTTTTTAAATCAGTCTCTAAATCCACTATATGAGACAAACTGTCTTGTCTATAGTTTTCCTTGATCCTGGCTCCACATTCTGGAAAGCTCCTCCTAGTTCATTATTCACTTTATCTATCAAAGTGGTTTCAGAAGAGCTTGAACTGCTGGAGAGCTAGCAGGCTTTTGAATTGTGCTTATTGCTCATGAAGGATGAACGCTTAAGAGTTATAAGTATTAACATGTCTTAACTTTTTTATAGACCCTGTTTTTCTCAAAACTTTGTGGGTGTCAGATATATTTGGTTCTTGTCTGTTCCACACTTAATTTCCTTTAATAGACATGGTTATAAAATCTGCTTATATTGTTCTACTTTCTCACTCTCATATCTGTCTCACTCAATTTAATAGTGGCTATCTACCTTATGCTGAAATTATCTCTGGGGCACTTTAGACAACTGAAAATTTTTACTTGGATAATGAAAAAATATTTATTTGTTAAATTAAGTTCTTATTGTTTGTGATCTAGCAGCAATTAGCTTTTCCAACAGTGCAAGGCCCCCAAACTGTTCTCTTTCTGTTCGACCTTGCTCATGATCTTTTAAATTCTACCTTAATCTCATTATTGTTTATAATTTCTTCTCTATTTATAGCAATAACAATCAAAGTATGCTAAGATAATGATTTCCAACTTTGTTCCTTGAGAGCCACAAGCTTATTGATAGGCCCAAAGTTTGCTTTCAAATATACCACAGATAATCAAGGGTTTTGCCCCTGCATGACTAAATTCACCTACTTTCTAGCCTCTGATTTTAGTTTTCTCTTATCCACTCCCTAACTTCTAGGGGAAAAAAAAAACAAAAAACAAACAAACAAAAAAACACAAAAAACTTTTAAGTTCAGGAATACCTGTGCAGTTTTGTTACATAGGTATACCTGTGTCATGCGGGCTTAGGAAAATACCTGAAAATAAAAAGAGCCATATATGACAAAACTACAGCCAAAATCATGCTAAATAGGGAAAAGCTGGAAACATTCCCCTTGAAAACCAGCACAAGACAAGGATGCCCTCTGTCACGACTTCTATTCAGCATAGTATTGAAAATCCTGGCCAGAACAATTAGACAAGAAAAAGAAGTAAAGGGCATCTAAATAGGAAGAGAGGAAGTCAAACTACCCTCTTTGCAGATGACATAATCCTACATCTGGAAAACCCCATAGTCTCAACCCAACAGCTTCTTAAGCCAATAAACAACTTTAGCAACATCTCAGGATACAAAATCAGTGTGCAAAAATCACTAGCCTTCCTATATATCAACAAGAGTCAGTCTGAGAGCCCATTTGGGAACCAACTCTCATTCATAATTGCCATGAAAAGAATGAAATACCTAGGAATACAGCTAACAAGGGAGGTGAATGACCTCTACAAGGACAACTATAAACTACTACTCAAAAAAATCAAAAATGATATAAACAAATGGAAAAAAACATTCCATGCTCTTGGATAGAAATACTCAATATCATTAAAATGGCTATACTTCTCAGAGCAATTTATAGATTCAGTGCTATTCTATATAAACTACTATTGTCATTCTTCACAGAACTAGAAAAAACTATTTGAAAATTGATATGGAACCAAATAGCCAAAGCAATCCTAAGCAAAAAGAGCAAAGCTGGCGGCGTCATGCTTACCCAAGTTCAAACTATGCTAAAGGGCTACAGTAACCAAAACAGCACGGTATATCAGATAGGAAGACTGGATGATGGTGTATTACCAACTAACCTATAAAACTTAATGACTTCGTTCAACAAAAATTTGTTATTCATTCACATTCCAATGTATACCCTAGGTTCTCTTGGATTCTTCCAAAAAAAAAAAGACTCAAAAATCTAAGCTATTTCTATGTATAATATCACTACTTTCAACGTAACTTCCATGCTCTTTGAAGTAGAAGAGATTATGGAGGATGACAGAGCATGCCTTATGTCTAGACATAGAACACAATTCTACTCCATTGCATTAGCTAAACCCCAGTTACACAGCCCAAATTACAAAACTAACTGCAAGTAAGGCTGAGATTTGTAGTCATTATGCGGGTGCAGAAAGATTTAATGACTTTGATGAGTATCTTGCTAGTTTTGCCACACATAAACACCTAAAAAATCTTAATTCTGCATGACTTGAGGCTAGCATGAGGATCAAAGAATGTTCAAAAAATATGGTAAAACAATACACGCATTTAACCTATTTTATTAGGCTATTCATGGTTGTTAAAATATTGGTAATACATATTCATTTGAGAATTATTAGCAAATACCCACCAAACCCAGTTTTTATATGAAATTATATAGCCTGTATAGCTCTATGCTATTTGACCTTTATAGCATTCCAGTGAGGCAAAAAGTATGTATATCTAATATAATTTATATGACCCATGGGTCACTTTGATAGGAACTCATAGTCTCTGGATCAGATCTTCAAAAATAATAGATCTAATTCTCCTTTCATCTAAATTTAAGTAAACATAATCTGTTATTGCCATTATTTCTAAGATATTGGAAAGAATTAAAGCCAAGAAGAAAACATTGTCCTCACCATTAGTATGATATATCCATATTGTTTTCATTGGATATTCATTGTGCACTATGTAATATTAACATAAATATGGAAGGTCAAGTGGTAATTTAGCCAATCACCATATACACTACACATAAAACACTATAATTAGAATGACATGGAAAGCACAAATTAATAAGTTTTGGAGTACTCATGGGAATGACCAGGAATCAACAATTTTTTGGCACTGTATTCAAGAGTGTGGAATCCTGCCTTCATTCATTTTCTATCAATTCAAAATCATTGGATAAGTTCTCTTGAATGTTAAGCATTTTTCCAGGCACAAAGTTGCAACATTTTCCTACTGGATTACCCAAAACGAAAAGTGAGAAAAGAGGGACAATTGAAAAAATTTTGGCTTATATATGTTCTTTTTAACTTATATTTACCATAGGCAGAATTAATCCATAGTGGAGTATAAAATAAAATCACAGGTTCAGGAATGTGACATCTTCCATATTTTGAAATCACCACTTATTAGCCCTACAACTTTGAACAAATCACATAATCTTTCATATAGTCTCTCATAATTACTGGTCAGTAACTGGTTTTGGATAATAGAGAAAACAATAATCTTTCTATATCACAGGGCGGTTCCAAAGATCATATCAGACAATATACGTAAAAGCACTATGAAATTAATTTTCTGTACAAATTTAAACTACTATTGTTGTTTCTGAAATTACCTTAATAGATTATGTTTCAGAGGAGGCCTGTTTTCTGTTTTTTTTTTTATTTCCAATTATTATCATTGTTAATAGTTGTACCTTAAGCCATAAGACAGACATTATTCTTAACCTTTTCTCTTTTCATGATTTCTATTTCTCGTGGTGTATTAAATTTAATGCAATAAAACTGTCTCTTTCCAACATGTAAAATGCATTTATAATCCTGACTATAGGAAGACAGGCAATATAATACAAATGTATAAAAAATGTATATCTAAAGATCAAGATGAAAGATATGAGTGATTTGTAATACAACGTGTCATCAGAAGTTCTGAATGCCAGAGAATATATGATATGTGCAAGAATCAATATTAAAACCGTACTTAGTAGAGTTTAAGAAGGCAATAGTGACATTTAGCATTGCATTTTACATTTTGCTAAGGGATTAAAAGTCAACTGCACTTTTGTGCTCTTTAGCAATGAAATCCATTTTATTATCTAAAGTTGTAAACAAGAAAAATTATCGTATTACCATTCTTCTCAAGTTAGATTGAAATTCATGAAATGGGATTGACAACATTTTCCCCTCTGTCTTTCTTAGAGTCCTGTTTGTTTTGGTAAGAGAAATGTAAGATCAACTTAATTTTTTATTGAAAAATCAATAATAGTGATTACCATGGGTTCTTTTTGAGTTTTGTCATAATTGGCCAGAAGTTATTTGATAACTTGCATTCGTTGAATGCAAGTAACATATAACTCATGTTAGCATGATTAATTTCAAAACCGCCCAGAAATTAAAAATTTGTGTGTAAATATAAACACAGTATGAGTGGTATGTGGAAGTGATGAAAATATGTATAACATCTGATAAAAGTGAATATTTCTGATGGACCCCAAATTAACCTAATTTATTTTTAAGGGTTTAAAAATTATCTTAGTTTTAATGTGTTTAGGCTTAGTACAAAATAAGTCTTAAAGAATATACTTGGCAGTTATATTCACAGCTATATCTAACAGAAGGGCTATGGTAATTACTTTTTTTTTTTTTTTTTTTTGAGACATAGTTTCACTCTTGTTGCCCAGGCTGGAGTGTCATGGCACTATCTTAGCTCAGTACAACATTCGTCTCCTGGGTTCAAACGATTCTCCTGCCGCAGCCTCCTGAATAGCTGGGATTACGGGTGCACACCACCACATCTGGATAATTTTTGTATTTTTAGTAGAGATGGGGTTTTGCCATGTTGACCAGGCTGGTTTCCAACTCCTGACCCCAGGTAATCTGCTCACCTCAGCCTCCCAAAGTGTTGGAATTACAAGCTTGAGCCACCACACCTGGCCAGTAATTACTGTTTTTTACTCATCATTTAAAATGTACTTTCTTGTTACTAGTGCTATGTATAAAATAACATAGAAGTAAATATGCACCATTGTATTTATTCAATAATGAGTGTCCTCTATCTAGCAAAGCAACTAAATTTCCAATATTCCATTGATAAATGAAAAGTGATTTCATTATTCTTAATGAATATTTCTTAATTTTCATTATATCTTTTACAACTATGATACTATTTTGTCATTACTTTTAATGGTTATCCACCTCTTCAATGCATCTAAAAAGCAGCACAGCCATGATAATGTGTAAAAGCTCAATAAAACTACCAGAGAAATGTATAGCTCAATAAAACTACCATAGAAGGTTGACAATTGAAGTGCTTCTCCTGCTCATTTTGGCCACTACTGTCATACTTGAAAGGCAGCTTTTGTATAAAGAAAAGTGATACGGCCCAACAGAAAAGTTGTATGACTGCACTTTTCATAACAACTAAATGACAGGTACAGTGGTAGCAGCCACATCTACATCAATCACACTAAATCTAACACACATTCTTCTGGATGTGAGAGAAGAGACTACTGAAAATCTGGGATAAAATGAAGCAAAAGTATAGCATGCTTTGAATTAAATGCACACATATACACACACTCAGAGGAGATATGGAGCGAATTATCCACATACTGAGGATGATTTTGCTTTCTTGCCTTTTCTGCCTTCTTCCTTTTAAGTTTCACTGATTGCTAATTCATCTATTGTCTGCTCCTTATCTTTGGTCTGCACAGAGAAATGTAGTTAGTTATATATTACCAAACATGCTCAGTGTCCTTCATCAGGCAATATCTTTTGTATGAACCTATTAACTGCTATATCTCTACCTCACTAACTTACTTTTTAGTGGTGTTTTTATGAACCCTGATAGCAATCCAATGAATTAACAGGCAAAAAACACAAGCATGGTTCACTTCTGACTTGCAGTTTTGAATGACTTAGCTAGTCAGGTGTAAAGGCACACATCCCTGAGTAAAAGTCTACTCTGCAACCCGAAGTCTGCAGTGACCTTGAGCCAATTCTTCAATATCCCAAATCCTCAGGTGGAATTAAAGAACCTGAATCAAAGTCTTGTAGTAGGAATACTAATAATATTACAAATTATATATATAATGATTCATTTAGTGCTTGGCATACAAGGGACAGTCAGTAAAAACTGGGCCTAATTATTAAGAGGAAATATCACACATTGGCAACCCAAGTTTGATGATGATACTTAAAATATTTTTGGCTTAGGAAAAGTAAAGATGTCATTTCATATTTGAGGACCTCTAGAGAGCTGGGGCACTTTGCAGAGCAGATTTAGAGACTGTTCTTAACTTACTGCTTACTGAAGTACTTGCTTTTTGCTATTGATTTCTCAACCATGACATAAGACCCTGGAAAGAACAGTGTAGATAACAATGATTTAAACATAAAATAGAAAATTGCTTTTGAGATTCTTGCTTGTTAGGGTGCTAGCTTTCAAAATACATCAAGGATAATCTAAAATTTATAATACATTTTCAAGTTTCTCAAAGAGAAATGGCATATTTAACAGTACATGGCTTCCTTATTCATCTCTAAATTGATATACTGAAGATGCACCTCACAATCAAACTAATAATGAGAGTGCATACCATATGCCAGGCATTATTCTAAGGCCTTCACATGAATTATTATTTTCTTCCATTTTGGCAATACCCTGAACTTTGTGTTTTTTCCATATTTTTAGTAATGGGTTCTGAGGATTATAGAAGTAGTTATATAAGCATGTAGTCTAAATCTTTTCACTGCTTCCTGTATTTTTTTGGTCTTTTTCAAAGAAAGAATTCTTCAGTGTCACAACCTGGAATTCTTTTCTTCCTTTCTTTCTTTCTTTTTTTTTTTTTTTTTTTTTTTTTTTTTTTTTTTTTTTTTGAGATGGAGTCTTGCTATGGCCTCCAGCCTGGAGTGTCCGCTTACTGCAATCTCCATCTCCCAGGTTCAAGTGATTCTTCTGCCTCAGCCTCCTGAGTAGCTGAAACCAGATTCGTGCCACCACGCCCAGCTCATTTTTGTATTTTTAGTAGAGACGTGGTTTCACCATATTGGCCAGGCCAGTCTGGAACCCCTGACCTTGTGATTCACCCACCTCAGCCTCCCAAACTGCTGGGATTACACCACTTCTGGCCCTGGAATTCTTAAAGTTATTATGATTACCCGCCTTCTCTTATCTCTTTTACCTAGGTCATTAAAACCTTTATATTTCACTTCAAATATCCAAATATCCTTAACTTTTTCTTCCTTTTTTTTTTCAGTGTGACTTACCAGAAAAGCTTTCTAATTGACTCCTGTCATAGCTCTCACTGTCTTCAATCCTTTCCCCCTTTCTCTACATGCTTGTTACAATTTTCCCCCTAGAGGAATTTGTTCATGTCACTTCTCAGTTTGAAGGACTCCAGTAATTTCTTAGTAAGACTTCCCTGGTTCTTAACAACAGGCATATTCCCGCATTCTGATCCTCCGTGCCGGCCACCACCTACACCATCACCCCACTGCAAACTTCCATACACCCATCATGCATAAACACACTCTCTGGGCCTGCAAGGTCAAACCTCTAATTACTCCCTATACAATATCATGTCATTTCTATGCTGTTTGCTTGGACTACTCTCAAAATTATTTATAGACTGGCCAATTCAAGTTTATTGTAGGTTGAATTCTCTGTAACTCTCTAACTGAGATGTATTTATAGGAAGTTTATTGAAGATGTTTTAAGCCACAATGCATATAAGAAATGAAGGAAGCAGTATTGGTCAGAGGAGAAAGTGAACTATGATACAGTTAGAACAGAGACCTCAGCCAATCCTACAGGATAATTTGGAGCCACGAAGGACATTCAAAGATATCTCTACTTAAGAAAGGGAGGCAAGTCATCAAATAATATTGAATAAGGACATTCATTTCCTGGGGAAGAGTCATGACATTGGACAAAGGGGTTCTCTTCAGCTCAGGATAATTACTAAAGAGGAATTTATCCCAGAAGGATAGAGAAAAAGGACCTCGGTCCCGAAAGAGGCTCTGGGTGGCGACTCACAACATCATTTGCACCCCCATGGTAGAATGAGCCATCCTTCTCTACATTCCCTGTGTTTAGAGAAGTCTCTCTCCCAAGACGTGCACATTGTACTCCAAGCGTATTGGGATCCCTCATGGTGTCCTGAGCTCTCCTGGGGCTGCCTTTACATCTTTAGCAGCAATGGCAGTAGTGTCTGGCACCTTGAAGGTTTTCCTGAGGAATAAATGAATCCGTCAAACAGCAGTTGGATTAATGACAGCATAAAATAAACTACACCTCAGAAAACAATACCTAATGCTCTGTGCTGTTTTGTAAAACAGCTGTAACAGTTGTGTGATGGTAAAACAGAAGGGTTAATTAACATTGCTGTTTGGTTATATTAGTTTCCATGGAGGTAAAGGGAACCTGCTGGGAAGAGGTTTAGTATGTAAAGAAATTTCTGCAGTGGAAAAAACAGTTTCAGAGGCACAATAAATTACCAACATCAATTAGAACTGAGAACAAAGAAGACCTGACAAAACTACAAATTTGAAAGAAACTCTTAATCTGAAGATCAGAGACTCTTAATCTGAAGATTGGGGAGAACTGGAATGAGATATGGACCAGAGGGATAAATTGTTGAAAAATATTTGGAATCAACTAAGCTCAGGGTTACAAATCAAACACTGTTGCAAAACCACTACAGTGATGCAAATACATTCTCAAGTGGCTACTTGAGTAATTATTTTGGTCAAATATATGGTTGTTTCAGTTGCTGTAGAGACTGTCAGAATTCTGAGAAAAATGGTAAGTGCCACACCCTTCCCAGCCCCTAGAATATTGTAGACTCACAATAAATGTTTGTTTGTCCACCTCCCTTCCTTAAAGGGAAAGGTTTCAAGGTGGTCTTACTCTTCATTTTAAAGACTTGTGCTAGAGTCCATGAAATTAGAATTACGGCATTTAGGAATATCCTACTGGCCACATCTTGCCTCTCACAAGAGGCTGTAGTCATACACAAGACTCAATCTAAGACTTCAAAAAAATGAAAATGGCTATTTGTCTCTTCTTTTTCTGTCTGGATAATTCCTTGTTCCTTTCTTTTTTCTTTGCAGCATGCCCCTCCCGCCCTCACCTAATTTCTACAAGAACCATATAGGTAATATGTTCATTTTAAGTGTATTTAATATGTAGACGTTGTGCTTAGTACACACACACACACAAACACACACACATACACACACACACATATAGTAAGCACAACATATATATATATATATATATATAAATGACAGAAATAGAACATATCTTCTCTCACAATTAATAAAATTAGTTGCTACTGAATTCAGCAAAGAATATTCAGTATCTATATCTTGTAAAGCAGTGCCCTAGAAAATATTCTAGAGAATGATAAATAAAACATGAGAATGTTGAGAAGGAAAACAAATAAACCCTTAGCAGAAATGGACCAAAGAATGAAGTATGTGCTATGGCTGAGTTGGAATTAATGTGCTGTGAGAGCACAGAGGTAGGAATGACCTAAGGGAGATCAGAAGATGCAGCCCATTTCTCACCTTTTGCATGTCCCTAATCATTAGTTAATTGACTCCTACATGTAAATGTGTGTTGTCAGCTCTGTATGTGTTTCCTAGTAATTAACCATTTTTCCAGTTAGTTTTATGTATTTTCCATCTGTGCCTTTTTAGATACAGGCAAGTTATTTTAGGATGATTGTATACACACCAGTCTCAGGAATGCCAGTTTTATAATGAGCAAAAGTTGACTGAATGGAGACCAAACAATATTTCACACAATTCAGTATTAAATGTGGCTTGGAGACCAGCAATGAGAAATATGGTTGAAAATAACTGGAGAAAGCAACAAAGGTCACAAGAATAATTTTGTGGAAGTAAATTGGAAAGAAAAATCAGTAAAAAAATAAGATTTAGCTCAATCATAATAGAATTGCTATGATATAGCAACTAGAGTGACAGGATCTAGGACAATGACTACTCGAGGCTGTTTCAAGACATCTGGAACATAGCAACAAGATAGAAACATTAGATTTGATGCCAAATTCAACCTGAACTTGGAGATTATGTCTAGAAATTGACTGCAAACTGGAGATTGAGAGAATTTAGCTGACATGATGATAAAATCATCTGAAATTGAGAAGTCAAAAACATGTTTTGCAGGATTGCAGAATGATTCACATTATGCTCTGATGTACAAAGGGAATTAAAGATCCTGTATTTTTCTGTAACTGTTCCCTCTTTCTTCCTGCCCTCCAGTAGCTAGGTAGCAGTAAAATTAAGTAAAGGCTACTTTTATTTGCTGATCTCAGCATTATCCAATCAATTATTATCTTTTGTTTTCTTTAGCAAATGTGACTTCTTGAATGATTCGAAATGCATCAAGCTTCTCTTACATTCTCTAAGATGCCTTTTGGGTATATAAGAATAGAGACATAGCTGATGACACGACCTTCAGTTATGGAGAAAGAGCCAGGTTAGGCTACTATGTAATGTGTCCTGGCTTGTATGCTAAAGTTCTGGTTAACTGAGCTGCTGCTTTGCCTGATTCTGTTGGAAACAGCTGGTGATAGCTGGTAATTCTGTTGGTAACAATCTAACAATAGCGTTTCTTTCTTGGTTCCACTAGTATCTAAGGCTCTTCCCTCTTGAATTGACTTTTTAAATTTCTGCCACTTCTCCCATCTAACACATGGTGTCATGGCATTTCCTATGAGATTACCTTGTCCTCAATCACAGGAGTCCATGTTGCCCTCTCATCCCTATGCATGTCAGTGATACACAGGAACAGAGAGGTATTTGAAACACAAACTAAACCTTCTTTTTCCCTAACAACATCGTAGCCGAAATTCCAGTGTTACCACAGGGACACTAGGCAGGATTCTGTTCCCTGCATCCCAAGTAGGTGGCTGGGCAATATCCCACAAGAAGTTGACTTCAGCCTCAAACTAATTCATGCTTCTCCAAACATTTCAGGCTTTGCATTTCCAAAGCTAGGAAATCAGATCACATGACCACCCCGATCTAGACTTCCTCCATGTCTTTGCTACTTTTTCTTTCAAATATCTGTAGAATCGGAAGTGAAAGGACTTTCATTTATTTCTCCCACTTCTCTTCCTGAGAATTCTACTACATCAAACTCTATTATCTAAACTCCTAGAACCGGACAATAATATGTTTACTAGAAAAATGAAAAGAAAATCATATTTTTCATAATTTCTGTTTTTTAAGTCTCTAGATATCTACATTTTATTTCAAATATTAATTTATAAGCATTATCTCTTTTTCTTTGCATTCCTTCTGAGTTTTATGAGCATGAATGCCATGAGACTTGCCCTTGGAGATATGAAGAGCCTCTGGAATTTTTAATACATCCTCCCTGCCCCTATGTGAAATTCACTAGGTCATTTTTATTTTAAAAATCCTAGAAAACAGATCAAAGCAGGCTAACTAAAAGCCATGTTATGCAAGGTATAAGACTGAGGGCTAGGATATTTTTAATTAAGTGTACTCAGTTTAGTTACACCATTTTTGTTATTCTTTTGAAATTGAAGTTATTGACCATCTTCAGGTTATATATTAAATGCTGATTTCCCAACAGAGTTATCACTGGAGGGTGTATATCTAAATTAACAACAGTAAAAAAAAACAAACTCTCCGTTAGTTGGGGATGAGGTGGTTTTGTGATTTAAAAACACAGTATTCTTTTTAAAAAATACTCTGGCAAAAAAGCTATGCAAGAAATACCAAATAAGAAAATACAGTATTACAAATAAAACCTTGATTTATTGAGCCATGATGGATATGAGATTGACAGAGAAAATAAAAATAAGGACCCTGCATCTAGTTATTGTATTTTATAGTAAATAGAGTAGATATTAGGATGACAAAAACAAAGCTATAAAGCCGACCGTTGTTCATCAGCCTATAAATCAACATGATTGTTACCATTTCATTTTATTCATCCTTTTTCATTTACTCCTCTTCATTAAAAACTTTGTGCTGCATACTGACCATATGCAGTTTTGTTTTAAGATTTATCTGTCCATAGTTTCAGGGAGCACAAATTACCTAAGTGTGAATAGTAGAGAAATGGATGTGCTTTACCTTTTTGACCTAAGATTATTGTTTATTAGCAAGAGGATCTTTGGACAGTATGGCACAGCAAAGCAGATTCATATTATCCAGAATACTTGTTTCAAATATACTTTGTATTTTAGAATAGTTTTTAACTTACAAAAAGTTATAAAGGTAATACAAAGAGTTCCTGTATATTTCACACCCAGTGCCCTCTACTGTCAACATCTTTTATTACTATATCATATTTATTATAATTAATGAACCAAAATATACAGCTAATGGATCGATAAATATTTGATTGCAAGTAAGAGAAGATTAATTCAAGATAGTATTAGTAATGTTTACTGTTGTAGTATTAGTAGTGACATCTGAATGGTTTAGGAATAATGAATAATTTATACATAGTTGAAACCAGGCCTCAAACAATTATCATCAAGATTATTCTCCTCCCTTTTTTTTTCCCCTTTTTGCCATAATTTAACTTACTCTACATTTCCTTTCTTGTTATCAGACAGAAATTTCCAACATAGCGGAAAGATATTCACAGCAACTTCAGCCTCACATGACAACCATCTTATATACTGTTTCCAACAAATCTTAAGATTGATCTTCATTGGACTGATTCATGTCATGTGACCCTTCCTGCGTCAGTTGCCATGGGGAACTGAACATGTGAATTGATCAGACTAGCATTACATTCCAGCCCTGGGTTAAAGGGTGGGATTAGCTCTCCCAAATTACAGCCCATTTATGGGAAAGATGATTCTTTTGGTTTTTTTTTTGCTTTTTTTGAGACCGAGTTTCACTCTGTCACCCAGGCTGGAGCTCAGTGGCTCAATCTCGGCTCACTGCAACCTCCTCCTCTCGGGTTCAAGTGATTCTCCTGCCTCAGCCTCCTGAGTAGCTGGGATTACAGGTGCATGCCACCATGCCCAGCTATTTTTGTTGTTGTTGTATTTTTAGTAGAGACAGGGTTTCACCATGTTGGCCAGGATGGTCTCGATCTCTTGACCTCATGATCCGCCAGCCTCGGCCGCCCTGCCCCTATGTGAAATTGACTAGGTCCTTTTTATTTTAAAAAATGGGATGTGGCGTATGTGGAAGATCAGATTTTTAGGATATATAGTGGCTGTATGTTCATAAGGTATGGGGACAGTGATATTATAGGGACTGTGGATCGGGCTACCTTTTGTTAATAATATTGGAAACTTTGAAAGAGAAAACTACATGCTTACAGCATCCAATAGCCAATCCGAGGCATTTGATGAAAGCCAAAGGGCCTCTATCCCTTCATTTATGCAACTCCATGACATATATGGGTATAAAGGACACAGCAGAAAATTAGATCCAAAATTTAATTGTAACTGTGGCAGAACTACATAGAAGACTGAAAATGCTCCCTTGAGAAATCTCCTCTGTGTAATTCAGTATTGTGGGTAGAAAAGAGCAGGAGTTTGAGAATTGGGACGGGGACATTTAGATAGACAGACTTTATAATCTTGAACCCCATATCCCACTGAACAAAAAGAGAAATAACTCCTCTGCCTTGTCATAGGAGAGCAGATTTTCCAATGTGGAGCATATACAAGGACTGCACAGAGGCAAATTCTCCCAAAATCTAGCTTGTCCTTTTCCAGAGTCTTGAAACAGTGCATTGTTTCCAGGCTGACTGCAAAGCAGGAAAATTCAGTACTTTCTTTAAGAAAAAGTTGTATAATCACTACTTAGAATTATAAGAATCATGATTAATTATGTACAGGAGAGAAGCTGTGGGATAATTGTGGCAGTGGGTCTTGAAAGAGCAGGGCCATGGACAATAAGGGTGGTTATATTAGGTTAGCTGTCCCGCGAAACAGATTCTGAGATGAAAGTTTGTATATAAAAGTTTAATTCAGTAGTGGTCTCAGAAATAGCACTTATTAGGGGTCAAGTGGAAGAGGATTGAGCAAAGAGAGAAGTTGAACTGCTGTGATGCTACTGAAGAAGGAATCTCAGTCAATCCCACAAGAAGTTCTGGAGTTAAATGACTATTTACAGTAGTCAGAATTTCAAGCAAAGTAAAAGGCTTTTGTACCTCTTCATAGACTAGTCATTTGATGTGGGCTGATCCTTGAAGGGAGGATAACTTGTGTGAGGCATCTCTCTGTGGCTAAGAGCAATTCTCAAAAATGGATTCAGCTATGATACTTCAGCCAATTCTGCCAACATTTGGGAAAATTGCACCTCAGTCCAGAGTGTGGAACTGTGCAGCACACCATAGGAAATGGCATATGTGGGTGATTTTAATTTGAGGCATTTATTCCTACAGGGAGAGTCAATATTTTGTCAACAAGTAGAAACAGTTCTCATATTCTATAGAGATAATTATTCAAAGCTTGGACACAATGATAGCCTACAGGTGGGAATATCAGTACTTCCTTGCCAAAATAAGAAGAATGAAAGGAATCTTTAAGGAAATGGTAATGTTAGAGTAGATGGGGGTGTACAACTTGAGAATGCACCACCAAACTCTTTTCCGAAAGTATTCTCAGGGACCATTTATTTTCCTGAGGCAATATGGAATGTATTTGTAAGGGATAATGAAGAATCTAACATCCTGAAAATACTTTTCTATACTCTGAAGGATAGGCTTGCCAGAGGGATATGTTGCCATGAAATTTAGATCCCCAGGATAAACAGAAATAATGGGATTATGAAACAGAAGAGGATAGGTAAAGCACTTAAGGTTCAGAGGCAAGATTGATGTAATTACTCTAATGGGTAGCAAGAAGAGAATGGAAGTGAAAATGTCTTGATACACAGGTATCTGTGGTAATGGCAAATACATCCTAGTGTTCTGGAAAAAAAGATAAATTATAAGCACAATAATACATTGCTTGGCATATATGAAAAATAAATAAAATGAGAGCTTGTGAAATTGATAACTGACACCAGAGATCAAAATGGAAAAATGTGGTCACTCACAAAAATTCCAGATTTAAGTCAGTTCACAGACCTAGATGTAATTGGTTAAAGGAAAATCAAGGTACCTTTGAGAATGCATTCTGTAATATCACTACAATTAAGTTAAGTAAATATTTCCTTGATCCTTTCCAAAAAAAGAACGGTGGCCAATACCAGACTAACTGTATAGGAGAGAGGAATGAAAGACATTTTAAAGACTGTTGCGTAAAGATTCTGAGTAGAAGCTAATAATGGAGGAGCTAAAATATCATCACCATTCCTCAGTTAGAGTGGAGACCTTATATCCCAGGAGACTGTTATATTTTGGCCTCTAAGACTGTTTGAGTATGCTATGCATCAACATGTCTACCCAACTACCCTACAGTTATTTCCCTTGTCCCTAATATGATTTGGCTGTGTTCCCACCTAAATCTCATCTTGAATTCCCATGTGTTGTGGGATGGACCTGGTGGGAGGTAATTCAATCATGAGGACAGGTTTTTCACATGCTGTTCTCCTATTTTCTCTCTCAAGAGATCTGATGGTTTTAAAAATGGGAGTTTCCCTGCACAACTTCTCTGTCTTTGCCTGCTGCCATCGATGTAAGATGTAGCTTGCTCTTCCTTGCCTTCCACCATGATTTTGAGGCCTCCTCAGACATGGGGAACTGTAAGCCCATTAAACCTCTTTTCTTCCCAGTCTTGGGTCTTTATCAGCAGCGTGAAAATGGACTAATACAGTCCCCAAGGGTATAATTGAATCTAATATATTTAACAGCTGGCAGAATCTTTACATTGATTTATGAACTGTACTAAGAGCCATTATGGTAGAAAGGGCCAAGCAAAAACTCTCCTCAATTCTGGAGAATATATAAGAAGCAATATTATATCTTAGGATGAATTACTAAGATAGACACCACCATCAAATACTTAAGGAATACAAGGGTAGTGATTCCTATGACTCCCCATTCAACTCACCCTGTGGGCTGCTGGGAAAATATTAATTTAAAGAAATGACCCTGGTTGATAAGTGGCTATGGGCTGACTAACTCATTTTATGCTAGATATAGCCTCAGTTGCAACTACATGCTTGTTATGATGTATTTATTGGTGCAATTCCCCATGTTCCCTGGCACTTGGCACACTAAATTGATTTGGCAATTACAGTCTTCTTGATTTCAGAGAATAGGAAGAATTCAAAGCAGTTTGCCATCTCATACTAGGAACAGGAATGCAAATTCAAAGATTGCCCAGTGCTATGTTCATGCCTATGCTCACATTCATGATACACTCTGTAAGAGCATTAATCCTCTTGCTAGTCTGCAGAAATCATAGCAGTCTACAATAATGTTGTATCATGTTAATTGGACCCAATGATCAGAAACTAACAAGTATTCTATATGCACAAGGACAACATCTAAATGCCTCACACCAGGGAAAAAAATTTTGTTGAAGATGCAGAGACTTGCTTTATCTATGAGATGTTTAAGGTTTCACTTCAGCTGAAGTTTATCAGAACATTCTTTGTATGGTGGATAATAATTTAGTGCACCTCACATTTCCTAATTATGGTTCTTGGTGGGCCACCTTGGGTGCATGAAGCCACATGTATAACATACTTCAGAATACTCTTATGGTGCATTTATTGAGTGACTAAAAGCTTCCCATTTTTAGTGATGCTAGGATCAGGAATGTATTCTAAAGCAGGTCAAGACTGTAGTCCATGTCACTCAAAATACGTGATACAGAAGATGTAATAGTGCTAGAAGTATCTGTGGTATATTCAGGATGCCAAACTGAATATCTGACAAGCTCTAGTAAGAAAATTGACATGTAGAAGCCTAGGTTATAGGTCAAGTTCAAGATTTCTGCAGTCAAAAAGTTAGTATTTATTGAAAAAAAAATTCTAATGAATTACTAAGTTATCATAGAGTGAGATCCTGACCATAAGACATGAAATGTCTATGAGACCACAACTGTTTATTCTAACTTGTATATTATTAGAACTGCTGAGTCGTAAGTGTGGGGATGTGAAGCAAAGATCCATTGTGCAATGGAAATAATATTTGTGATCTGGCCTTAGCAGATCCAGAAAGCATGAGAAAATTATACAAAGTGGTGGCCCAGACTCCCATATTACCAACGTTTATTGCATTGACATATTTTCCTCCAGCTTGTACCTTGAGCCTTTTGGGATAATTTCCAGTAAACAATTTAGGGAGAAAAAAAAATAATATGGGTCTACTCCACACATGGATTCCTTAGAATAGTTATTATCCTTAAAGGACATTCTGTCATGGATTCGACCCCTACCTCACCACCTGGGGTAGAAGTGAGCACATTTTACAACAATGGAGGTAGTATACTGTATTAAGAAGCTGGATTTGAAATGAGAGCATCAGCAGATATGAGGCCCGGTCGGTCAGTCTCATCATATATAATTGCAGATCATGTCAGCCTTGATGACTCTCGAAACTTTGGCTATTTTTTTTTTCAGACTAAGTTGCTTTTATGATAACTCACTCTGTCTAGACTCCAGCCAGCTCCATCAGGTACAACCCAAGATTCCGTCATCTTGTGGATGCTCTGAACTCCAATTGTCTCCCACTTTGGTGCTCCCCTATTTCCTGAAGAATGAGATGCTGCAGGTCTGTTCTGGACCCACACATAGGGATCCCAGAAATGCAAATAAAAATCACAATTCAGGAAGTAAAATTTGGTCAGGAACATAGAGGAACGACAGTATAAATTATTATTTTTCCCTCCTCAGGAATAAGAGTACTATGAAGGGCTTATGTATTTTACCGTTTTGGAGAAAATCTCATGAGTTTGAGTCATGCTTAGTAAGGTGCTGTTTTATTTGCTCTTCTCTTTCCTGGATTCATTTCCCTTTTGCTTCACTCCTGTTTTTCAAGGAAGTGGAGGTGCTCCAACCTTTTCTTCAACCTATGCTCTCTAGGTGAAGATTGAGGAGATAGAAGGTCAGACATGCAGTTGGACCCTTAACCTCATCTTAACCACTGCTATCCGTAGATACTTCAAATGTCAATAAACTTCCCTCCATTTGCCCTTGTGGCCTGTGCTTAAATTGTCTATATAAGTATACACTTTATATTTTTACTATGTTTTATATATTTTTCTCAAGAATTGTTATGTCTTTGAGAACTTAGATATTGCAGTCTTTAAGATCAGGCTGCCATCTATTAATTAAATGCTAATCATGAATTATCTACGGTATTTTTATTATGTACAGAATAACCCATTAAGAATGAAACTGAAAGCACCATGTAAATTCCGTTTAAGATTAATTGAAACCATGTTGCCTCAGCAAAACATGCAAACTTAGTTTATTGTCAGACAAAAAACGAAAGTACTAAATATTCCTTAGCATGATATAGTAAAACATCTCTAAATTTTTAAAATAAATATAATATCTAAACATTAAAGGGAGAAGAAGGAAGAAAAATAATATAAAGGAAAGTTAATATGACCTCGAGTCAATCATATCAATTGCTAAGAGACAACAATGGGGGTTGACTTAAGACAATTTTAATAAAATAAGTTTCCAAAAGCAGTGGCTACAAAAGCCAAAATAGACAAATGAGATCTAATTAAACTCCAGAGTTTCTGTACAGCAAAGGAAATAATCATTAGTGTGAACTGGAAACTAACAGAATGGGAAAAAATTTTTGCATCTACCCATCTGACAAAGGGCTAATATCCAGAATCTACAAAGAACTAAAACAAATTTATAAGAAAAAAACAAACCCATTCAAAAGTGGGCGAAGGATATGAACTGACAAATTACCAAGCAAGACATCCATGAGGCCAAAAAACATGAAAAAATGCTCATCATCACTGGTCATTAGAGAAATGCAAATCAAAACCACACTGAGATACCATCTCACACCAGTTAGAGTGGCGATCATTAAAAAATCTGGAGACAACAGATGCTGGCGAGGATGTGGAGAAATAGGAACGTTTTTACACTGCTGGTGGGAGTGCCAATTAGTGCAACCATTGTGGAAGACAGTGTGGCGATTCCTCAAGGACCTAGAAATAGAAATTCTATTTGACCCAGCAATCCCATTACTGGGTATATACCCAAAGAATTATAAATTGTTCTATTATAAAGACATATACACACATATGTTCATTGCGGCACTGTTTACAATAGCAAAACCTGGAACCAACCCAATTGTCCATCAACGATAGAGTGGATAAAGAAAATATGGCACATATACACCATGGAATACTATGCAGCCACAAAAAAACAATGAGTTTGTGTCCTTCATAGGGACATGGATGAATCTGGAAACCATCATTCTCAGCAAACTGACGCAAGAACAGAAAACCAAACACTGTATGTTGTCATTCACAGGCGGGTGTTGAATAATTAGAACACGTGGAGACAGGGAGGGGAGCATCACACACTGCAGTCAGTTGGAGGGGAATAGGGGAGGGACAACAGTGGGTGAGGAGGGTGGGGAGGGATAATGAGGGGAGAAATAGATGGGGGGATGAAGGCAGCAAACCACTTTGCCATGTATGTACCTATGCAACAATCCTGCATAATCTGCACATGTACCCCAGAACCTAAAGTACAATTCAAAAAAAATTGGACATCGGTTATAACAGCAAAATATGTTTTGTACTTTTATTTTGTATGTTTGTTTGTATAAAACTAAATGATAAAAACTATTTGTGGTACATTAGAATCAAAATTCAGGCACCCAGATAAACACAAACACACATAGATAATAAGAGACAAAAGCCTAATAGTTAGTTCCAGGCTTCCTAGCAATCAGGACAAAATGGAAAGCATCTAGGGAAGGAAGTTACCAGGTATTCCTTTTGTTTCTCAGACCATATGCTTATATAAAGAATATATACTGTAAGTTTTTTATGCAAAACACTTTAATAGGAAAATAAATGAGGATTTTTTTTAAAAAACCAAGTCTCATAGTGTTGTCCAGGCTAGTTTTGAAATCCTAGGCTCAATGATCCCGCCACCTCAGCCTCCTAAGTAGCTGGGACTGCTGGTGCGTACCACCACACCCAGCAAAATGAGGATTGTTGATGACCATTTTATTACAATCATACAGCTATTTTAAAAATCAAAGTTATCTTAGAAATGTACCCATTGCTCCATTACTATAAGAAATTGATGTTTGCAGTCAAAAATACCAACAGATGGTCTTTGTGACATATTTTCTCTAAGCTAACTTAAATCAATATTATCTAAAATGAATCACCTGCTGGAAGCTGAGGTGGGAGGACCTCTTAAGCCCAGGAGTTCAAGGTTAAAGTGAGCTATGATCATGCCACTGCACTCCAGCCTCAACAATGGAATGAGACCCTGTTTCTAAAAATGTATATAATTAAGTAAAAATCAAATGTATCACCTGATGCCGTCAGTAGTCCCTGATGGTAGATTTCAGGGAATAGGTATAGAGATTCTGAGAGGACCACAAAAGAGGGAAGTTATCTGTCATGCATTTCTATAGTCCTTGGCTCCCAATCTTTCTGTTAGTTTTTGTTTGTTTATTTGCTTGCTCGCATTGAAAAGTTGAGAATATTATCTTTTTAAAAAGCCTCTACATTGTACAATGTTTGAGGCTAGCTTTAAGTCCATATCTAACCAACCAGAAAGGGTACTCTACATTGTAAGATTTTTGGTTAGGTAGATATGGACTTAAACCTAGCCTTACACATTTAATAGTTACCTGAGCCTTAGGCATACTATTGACTTTCTCTGTATGTCTTAACTTCTCCAAATATAAAAATAAAATACAACCTGTATTAATGTAAGCATTAAATAGATAGCAAATATACTGCCTTCTTTCTTTCTGTAATTCCAGGAGTTACAGTAGCGAACACAAAGTTGCCTGCTCAGAAATTAGGTTTACTTCCATGCCCTTTGAAATATTAGAACCTGTGTTACAAAATACGAGAAAAATTGAGGATGGAGCCAAGATGGGTGATTAGAAGCATCTAATGTATGCCACTTTCATGGAGAAAAGAGTAGTTAATAAACAATACTGGTTCGACTGGAACATCCAGGTGGAGACATTGATATTTATCAAGAAAACAACAGGACAACTGCCCAGCCAGGAGTGGCATGGAGTCAGGGGAGGCCCCTGACTGCAGGAAAACAGTGAGCGAGTGAGTGAGCGAGAATCCTGGGGACCTGCATTTCTGTCATAGACCTTTGCATCCATGGACTCAAGAAATCCCGCATGACCACCAGCACCCTCAATCAGGGCCTGCAGACCAACACAGAGAACTATGAGGAGTCTGGGCAAAGCTGCCATACAGGCAACCCAGCACCAGTAGCTGCAGCTCCAACAACAGGGGAAGCCATGTTCCCTCACATGCCCCCAGGAAACGGACCAAAATCATGGGACTGAGCAACAACTGACTGTAGGCCACACCCCCACTGCATCTCTCAGGATAAGGTCCACTGACCTGAGACACGAGTGGATTACCCCAGGTCCTCCTGAGTTCTCAGGCTGGGAGAAGCTCAGAACTTTCTTGGGGCAGAGCTCCTAATCTGAGTGCAGCAAGGGCAGTACCACTGCAGCAACAAAGACTTTTAATCACCCCTGGGAGCTCCACCTCAAAGAAACGTAGGGCTGCTGCTTTTGGAAATGTTCAGCCATGAGGTGGGGCGGCTGTGGTGCTGGGCCAAGCTGGGAGCCCAGCTTGAAAAGTCAGGAGTGGAGAGCATACTGAGGGAAGATACTGGTCTCCTCTCTGTGTGGTGAGTGTGTCTCTCTGGACATACGGATAAAGCCCACAGGCTCGTTGTTTCTTCTCCAGTCTGAGGGCAGCAGGGGCAAAACTGATGCTGTGGCAGTGGCAGAGTTTGTTGGTTACCTGTGAGTGAGAGCCCCTCCCCAGAGAAACAGAGACAATACCAGTGGGAATGTCCAGCTGGGCATGGGAGATGGGGCGGCTGATCTTCAGCCCTGAGCTGGGGGCTCTGCCTGGCGATGAGTGGAGCATGCGGGTTCGCCAGGAAGAGAGCTTGGGCTTCTCTCCTGGTGGCTGCAGGGTGTTGGAGGTTCCAGTAAGGGTGGTACCACTGCAGCTGCAATGGCAGAAGGGCTGTGGGCTATCTCTGGGATTTCCTTCCCAGAGAAATGCGGAACTGCCACTGACTGAAGTGTTCAGATGGTGACAGAGTGATTGTGCTGGGGCCTAAGTCCGGAGGCACTGTCCAGTGAAGAGTAGCAGAGCTAGGGACCCGTCTGGCAAACAGTCTGGCTGCTTTTCAGTAAGGCTGTTCTGTTGTGCGGGCTTTGGGCGGGGGGGAAGGCGGGGCGATGGGGAGGGGGGTCTGCCTCAGTCTCCAACAACTACGGCCCCTCCTGAGCCTGAGGGCAACTGAAGCGAGGGCTGTGGAGCCGCAAAAATGGCTGGCTGTCTCTTCCTGTGGGGAAGGAGCAAAAGGCCCTGTTACTATGCCGCAACCTCCAGCACGCTGCAGCCACCAGGAGAGACGCCCAGGCTCTCTTCCCTGCGAGCCCCCTGTCCCAGGCATCACCAAGCAGGGCCCCCAGCTCAGGAATGAAGATCAGCGGCCCCATCCCCAGCTGGGCGTTGGCACTGTTAGTGGCTCTGTGTTTCCCTGGGGAGGGGCTCACAAGGTAACCAACAGCCCTCTGCCAATGCCACAGCAGCAGTTCTGCCCCTACTACCTTCAGAATGGAGAAGCAGCAGTGAGCCTGAGTGTTTTACTCGCATGTCCAGCAAGACACAGCCAAAATAGAGAAGGGAGCCCAGTCTCATCTCCTGGCGCGGCGAGTCTTCGAATGCTAACTTTTCACCAAGCTTGGCTCCCAGCTTTGGCCATCAGCACAGCCTCCCCACCCCATGGCTGAACATTCCCAGTAGCAGCAGCTCTGTGTTTCTCTGAGGTAGAGCTCCCAGAGGCAATTGAAAGCCCCTCTTTCATGGTTGCTGCAGTGGTATCACCCTTATGCCCTCAGACTAGGGAAGAAGTAAAGATCCTGAGTGCTTTAACTACAACTCCAGCAAGCTTCACCCACTCTAAGGAGAAGAGGCCAATTTGTCTCCCACTCGAGTCCCCTGCTCCACTTGCTCATCACCAGCCGGTGCCCCCTGGCTTAAGCCTACCATACAGCTGCCACACCCTGGGCCAATCACACTGATTGTTAGGGGCTCTGTCTTGGTATTGGAGCTCCAAGAGACAAGTGAAAGGCCCTCTACCATAGCCACTGCTAAGGTCACTTCCCCTACTGCCCTCATGCTGGGGAAGGAACATAAAGCATGAGCTCACCCCAGAGCTGCAGTGTGCATTTTGTGAGTGCCAAGACAAGATATGAATCCAGCACTCAAAGGGAGATGAGTCCATACTTTCAGAGCATTGAGAGGCAGCACAGCTACAATAGTGAGGAAATACAGATGCTAGTGAAGTTGCAAAGAAAAGGAATGCTTACACACTGCAATTGTGAATGTAAGTTAGTTCAGCCATTATAGAAAGCAATTTGTCAAATTCTCAAAGAACTCAAGTAGAATTACCATTCAACCCAGCAATTTCATTTTTGGGTAACTACCCAAAGATATATAAATTATTCTACCATAAATACACATATGCATTATGTTCATCACAGCACTATTCGCAATAGCAAAGGCATTGAATCAACCTAGGTGCCCATCAACACTAAATTGGTTATAGGAATTGTGACACATATAAGCCATGGAATACTATGCAGCCATAAAAAGGAATAGATCATGTCCTTTATAGCAACATGGATGGACCTGGAAGCCATTTATCCTAAGTGAGTTAACACAGAAACAAAAAACCAAATACCCCATGTTCTCTTTTGTAAATGGTACCTTAGCATTCAGTATATATAGACACAAAGAAGGGAACTAGAAACAGCAGAGCCTACTTGCGGGTAGAAGAGAGGGAGGCTGAAGATTTAAAATAAAAGAACTAGTTATCAAGCACAAAACTTATTACCTGGATGGCTAAATAATCTGTACATCAAACCCCAGTAACACACAATTGACCTGTATAACAAGCCTGTCCAGGTACCCCTGAGCCTAAAATAGAAGCTAATAAATGGACGATCGATAGAAGAAAGATACATAGATAGATACATAGATAGATAAAAATAATCATTTTAAAAAAGCAAACACAAGAAATTTTGCTAAAGGCCAGGTAGGGTGGCTCATACCTGTAACCCCAGCACTTTGAGAAGCCAAGGTGGGCAGATTGCTTGAGCCCAGGAGTTCAAGAACAACCTGGGCAATATGGTGAAACCCCGTCTACAAAAAATAGGGGGGTATGGTTGTGTGCCTGTAGTCCCAGCTACTCACAAGGCTGAGGTGGGAGAATCACTTGAACATGGGAGGTCAAAGCTGCAATGACCCATGATTGCACCACTGCACTCCAACCCAGATCATGACAGTGGGAGATCCTGTATCAAAATTTAAAAGAAAAAAAAAGAAAGAAAGAAAGGAAAGGAAAGAAATTCATTGAAGAAGAAAGATAATATTTTTGGAGATAGATCATGAGTACAGTTCTATAAATGCAGTCAGTTTTTCTTTTTAACATTTTCAGTGTTTCTATAGTGGCAAAAATAACCAGGAGTTGTAATTCTAGATTACTTTTGTTTTGTTTTATTGTAAGTCTTTCATTAATACAAAAAGTGACCTGTTAATTGTAACTTTAAAAATACATATATGTGTAAATCCAAACTGAAATATTTATAGGCTAAATTTTAAATGTCTTTGCTTTGTTATTAATATATACTAGTAACAGTTTTTGACACCTTTTGTGCTTTCTTTCCTATTCAAATTTGTACAAAATTTATCAGTATAAGAGAATGCCTAATACAGTACAGTTGAAAAGAGTACAGAATTGAAATATGACAAACCTGTGCCCGAATTCTAGTTCCAACAGCTCTAAGAGTTATGCTATGTTTCTTAGCTTCTGTAAGCCTGAAGGCCTTTGTCCCTCAAATGAGGTGACAGTAGCTGTCATGTTGAATAGTTATATAATGCTTGGATATAAAGATTATGACATGAGTAAGTTCTCAAGAATTACTACTATTATCATTAAGTGTTTCTAAATGGTTGATGAATGAATAAATAAATGAGGTAACAATCATGCATCCTATTTAGGTCACAGTTCCTTCTTCCTCCATTGTTCACCATAAGTGACCTAGTTCCAATGAAAAGAAAATACCTGTAGTAACCAGGATATACAATTTTATACCACTGATTTCTTCCTTCCTTTATTCTTTTCCTTTAACTGGCAATATAGATTTGACCTGGTGCTAATCTACAGGACTTCTCTCTCTCCATGCCTACATTATCAACTTTGGCTTTAAGAAAAAAAAAAAAAAAGTGAGCTATATAGTGGAAATAACTGAGTAAAGAACTTATTTAACAAACATAAGACCTTAGGAAATCTAACTAATTTGCCTGTACAGGTACATATTAAACAGGAATTGTATGTATTCTTATATTTCACAATTTAGTATAGTTCTGATTTCTTCTCAGTAATGTCTACAGGAAAAACCTTTGTAATGTAATTGCTGTAATAGTGAATGAGCAGCACAAGAAGTAAAGTAGGTCAAACAGATAAGGTAGTTGTTATTTTACCCCAGGTTTGCGAATTTGGTTACAATTTCAGTTTCATTAAACTTGTTATACATTTGAAAAAATAAGAAAAATATCTGATACATAATTCTGGCTTGTTTGATTTAATTGTTTTTAGGTTATGTAAAACATAAATGGTCTTACCTTTTTATTTGCTCTTATTATATATGTATACATACTATATATACACTGTATATTATTATATATTATATATTATTTATAGTATATGTAGTATTATATATAGTATATATATAGTATATATATAGTGTGTGTATATGTGTATATATAGTTATTTTTAGGAATGTTAAAGAGCCCAAAGCATCTTTTATATGGCTACCAATAAAAGCAAAAGAGTTTAAAATATGTTAATGATATTTCTTAATATTATTCTTATATTTTTATATTAAAATTTACCAAGTATCTCATTAAACAGAAATTCTGGAATCAGTGTTGAGCTATCATAGTAATAAGCTAGAGTTATGAGAACATTGCTAGTTCTCATTGGGAATCTTTTTAGATGGCAACTAGTATCAGCATTCAGAATCACCTCCAGGGTAAGGAATGCTGGCTTGGTTGGGAGACAGTTTGCAAAACGAATCCTAATTGATAAGTTTAGCTTTTAATACCTTCCAGGTATGGAATACTAAGAATTATAGAAAAAATTAAGCAAGGATATAGTATAAATATTTTTACCAAAACTAATGCTAACTTTCAATGGAGTTCCATTGAAGATTCACTTAATTTACGGTAGAGGAAAGCAAAATATGAAAAAAGGAGAATTCCCCCAATCTATTAAAGTTATTTTTATTTTCCCATGTTATTTGGCATCTATTTATTAGGTCTTGACTAATGGTACAACATAAGTATGATCTCATATTAATCACTGGGAGATTGAAATCTCATTACCAGTATCAATTTTAAGTTAAGAAACTAATATCAGAGTGACTTAAATTTGGTTGAATAATCACTAATTGAAATTTCTTGCCAAAGAATGGGATGACTTTATGAAAATATTAAGCATGTATTTTATGATCTAGTAGTTTTGCTTTTGACATCTAGCTGTGAATTCAATTCTTATCATCCATTCTATCTATCCTGATAAATGGGAATTAATCTCACAAGTCCTTGTATAACTAACTTTTTAACGTACAAAAATTCATATAGGATTGTCTGACATGAAAATCAACTGTGAGTGAAGAGCAAGGATTATTTAAATGTTATACATTTTTGAGAATGTACTTAACCATTTAACATGCAATAATTTGGTTTTTTTAAATGTAGATTATTGAGCATAAAAAAGTAGGAGACAATGTAGGCACTGGTGTGTAGAACTCTTTAAATCACATATTTTCAAGATTATAATTTTTTAGTTTAATGTAATAAAAAGGTATGATGTGGATTTTTTTTTTCTGAATACTATACAAAACAGGATAACGAATGTTAGCTGCATTGTTTCTGGACATTTCCTTCCATTCTGCTCTAAATATCTCTGGGTGTTTAATCTTCAACTCATCTGTTCCTGTCATGAGCATATAGTTATGCTAGTCCTTTGTGATCTTTTAGAAATTTTAAGCCCTTAGAGTAAAATGTACCCAGACTTTGTCAAGCTGAACTTCTTCCATTGGATACTAATGCAGTGCTCATTGTTTTAAGTTCTAACTAGATCACAGGAAATATTGGAATATATGCTTCTGAACTCCACAAGTACAGTTTGGACAAATCCATCATCACATTGGCCAACATTTCAAGCTATTAAGTGATAAATTAGCACCTTAACATTGTCTTCACTCTTCCTTAACTTCTTGAGCTTCTGTCTTTTCATCTGTAACAATGATGACTTGGATACCCAATTTTCAGAGTTTAAGAAGACGGTCACTTACATATGTGTATTAGACAGGACAGTCTAGGTTATGCAACAGTAACACTCAATCCCAGAATATCAGTGTGATGCCACACCCACCCCCACTAAAACCTCACTGTGCCATATACTTGCGTAATCATTGATACAATTCCTTGTTAATTTTGTCTTTTTCTTTCACACCCTCCCCACTCTTTCTGGGTCCACTTAAGCTTATTCTACTTCTATCATTTTAGTGTTTCCTTATCATTAAAATTGTATCATGTCCAAAATGTATTCCTGAAATTGTCATTCAGTATTCAATCTGGAGTCAACCTCATGTATCAGTTTTCTACTTGAAAACTGAACAAAAGAGTACTTTTGGAGAAAATCACCAAGAAAAAAACCAAGATACATCCTCCTTCAAATATATACTGTCTGGCTGACCTGGTTCAGAGCTCTTGAGCATATCCAATCTACACAATCTTACCAAAAAATTTATGTTTTGTCATGAATTCACTTTTTCCCTTCCATGTAACTGTTGTATCTCTACACTCTTCTCAGTATATTATTCTATAAATCTTTACTAAGGTATTAAAGGCACTAAATTCTCTATTTGTAAATGTGACAGCATCATCTTCCATTGCCTATCAGTTACTTCACTATTTTTAATCTTTCAATCTATGCATTCTTAGAGCCATAGAATTTTTTTAATTTAAATAGAACTTAAAGATTATATTTAAGACCTGATTCAAATTTGCATTTTGTGTATATCTATCAATACAGCCTCCCCCAACTCCTCACTAAAATACTCATAAGGGCTCAGAAGGAAGTGGAAATTCATATCATCGACAAACACTATGTCTGGCATGTAATCTAGTACCAAACTCTGAAAGACAGATGGAAGGGAAAAGGGAAGAAATTGGCAATAGAAAAAAACAATAAAAGAAACCAACAACAAAATTTAAAAAATCCTACGAAATACAAGCTTGCAGTATACTCTGACCTCCTTTCATTAAACAGAAACTGCCTAAGTAAAGAGTCTAACTTATGTCTAAGGCCATTGTAATTTACATCAGTCTGAGCACCTATGCCCACCAGAATTTTTGTTGTTATTAAGTGTAAAATGATGAAATCAAAATGTGTATCCCATAGTAGGCATACATGGTTTATTATGACTCTGAGGTAGAATAATAGTTGTATACACCACAACCTTAATAATATTCTGGAATATTCAAAGTATAACTATATTCTCCAAACCCATATTTTATATAGCCATGGAGCCCAAAAATGAAATAAATTTTGCTTTCCTTTACTAGGGATGCAACATGGTTGATATGTGTATTCCTTGGTAACTAATGAGAGATCTTTGGAAGTGATTCTTGTTTGCTGTGTTATTATTTCCCTTCTATATTCTAGGTGAAAAGTTGTCCTAAAAATATGAGAGTTATTTCAAGAGTAATGTATTTTCAAATGATAGAATTTTATACCATAGTGAACATTTTCCACCATTTCTTTTCCAGATGGGATATTTACTTTGCCTTTTTTTCTGATATATCACAAATGTGAATAGCCAATATTTTCTAGAGGGAAAAACTTTTCTCTTAAACAATAATCCTTCAATAACTATGAATAAATGGGGCCCAGAGCACCTCTTATTTTTGGAGTTGCAAGAAGTTAGTGAACAAAAAGTACATCAACTTTGTTTACACAGCAGATCTTTTAAGTCCTTAGAGTTTAATGTAGACAATGAAACATTTTGTTTCTCCTTGCCTATGACAGTTCCATGTCGTTTCCAAGTAAAGCCAACAAGCCAGTGTGACATATTTTCATCTTCAAGTCACAACACTTACTAGAAACAAGCAACAAGCCTCTCAAATTACATTTACGCTGAACTCGGAAGACAAGTATAATCTAACTATCAAAGAGATGTTTCACTCAAGTGCTCCCACTATTGCCAACACAGCCCAGGTATAATTTGTCTTGACTAGATTTAGACAGCCAAAGCAGTGCTAAAAACAGCAATAGTCAGTTATCCACAGCTTTAAATACAGACATCATCAGACAAGTGTCTTTGAGGGGCAAGGCCTGATTTGCAATGATGTTAAAGCTAAGCTCTGCCACAAGCTTAAAAGTGTGATTTTGAAAACATTCAGTTCAAAAGAAGACTATATTAAACACTTTTGTATTAAACACTTTTTGGGCTGCTTTTGATGTGGTTTAATTAAAGAAATTTAATATCTTTACATGAATATAGAACTGAGAGTGCATCTTTTAAAATTACATTGGGATAAGCTATGTAAGTTTACTGATATTTGACCTTTATTATCTTTATTTACATGGTTCAGCAAATTCTAGGGTAATCCTCAAATTTCTCTGAAGAGAAAATTTCATTCAGAAACCTTCAGTGACTAGCTTATGGTCACATGCCAATAAGGGGCAGAATTATTATTCATCATCTTCTTTCCAGTCATACTAGAACTTTAAAAAAATGTTTTACACATCCCATGATATCTCCTCTCTCTACACTTCAGCACTTATGGTTAATTCTGCATGGAAGTATCCCCCATTCCAACCCTATTTACTGACTCATACCCATCATTCACTTCTCATAGAAAAAGACCCTACAAGAGAGAAGCCTTTCTTGATGCCCCATGGCTATGTCAGATGTTGATTGTTTATCTTCTCTCACAATCTCCTTCATATCCCTTTCACATTTGTAGTTCTATAATGAATCCTAATAATTGGTTTGTTGCTTGTCTTTGCTGCTAGACCATACCAGAGCTCCATACCAGAAATCATGGCCTCTGGATTCCGTGGCTCATGTCACAGTAAATTGCAAATACAAGGTGTTCAGTATATCGCCTTAACACAAAATCTTTCTTAGCATGCAGAAGCATCCTTTCTTAGTAGAGTTTTAATCCCCAAAGCAGTAAATTGAATGCCACTAAATCATATTGCATTATATTTATTAAATTACCCATGGAATTTTAGTTAAAAGAATATTGGAATTGGTCATGAACGGCAATTATCTACAAGCAACTTGGTGATATTAATACACACACTTAGGCATTTAAACAAATATTGTAAATGCACCTTAATTTTGTAAACACTGAAGATTAAAAAACGATTTCTTCTGCATTTAGTACTGTTAATTAATTTTTCTTTTATAGCCTAAAACATTCAACAAGCTACAACAATAAGTCTTGGGAAGATATAGGCTCTACCCTAAAATCCCATGTGAATGTGTGTACCTTTTTGTAGAGAAGGAACTGTAAACATGTTTAATTGATAAAATTACATAATATCAATGGCATTTGTGTTGAGCTTCTTTAATGTTATAGCAGCAGTGTTTTCACTAACTTTTAATAAATTCCAGTGGATAGCTTAATTAGTAACATACAGCAAACCATCCAATAAAGAAGCTAATTACTTGATTGTTAAATAAGATAACAATTTTCCCTGCAGTGAAAGCTCCACCATTGTAATTAGGTTATGCCATAATTTACCCTGAAGGAATATTTAAAAAAACAAGACCAGCCAATGCCATCTACTCTATTTTTTCTATTTATAGCATGAGGATAAATTGCCACCTTCATGTTAGAGCTAAGACATCAATAACAGAATGCCAGTGGCCCTTCTGATGCTCAATTACATTTGTTTTGTGAATATTAATTTAAATATAGATCTCAAAAGATAATTATTGGCTGACTAATCATTTATAGTAAAACAGATTCATGAAAATTTAAAAAAACATTGTGTATAATATTTAGAAAATAAAGTGGCATTTTAGTAATTGATTATGCATTTTGCATTTCTACATCATTCTTCCTAGTGTTCTGCATATGGGAACTTCAAAGAAAAACCACAAAATATTGACTGATAAATTCTAAATAAAAATGAAATTACAGAAAATAATATCTACTGGTATATTCAATAAATTTTGCATCTACTTGTTACAGTCTCCAAATTGTTTATTGATTAAAAACTTATGAACTCTGTCAAAAATAATAATATACTATATCCTCATCCATGTGAATATAATTAGATTTTTAAAAAGTAAAAGGCGGCTGGGCGGGGACTCGTGCCTGTAATCCCAGCACTTTGGGAGGCTGAGACAGGCAGATCACAAGGTCAAGAGATCGAGACTATCCTGGCCAAAATGATGAAATCCTGTTTGTACTAAAAATACAAAACTTAGCTGGGTGTGGTGGCACGTGCCTGTAGTCCCAGCTACTTAGTAGGCTGAGGCAGAAGAATTGCTTGAACCCAGGAGGGAGAGGTTGCAGTGAGCTGAGATTGTGCTACTGCACTCTAGCCTGGGTGACAGAGTGAGAGTCTGTCTCAAAATAAAGAGTAAAAGAGCACTTGTCCTGCAAATCATCTAAGTAATTTTGAGTGAGGATTAAAGGAACAAACACGAGCAAAGTAACTTTCCTTTCTAATTCTAAAATAGGTTAACTGTCAAAAAGAAGATGGATGGTTCCCTAGTCATCATTATACCATGTCCACCACAAGAATCAGATGTTTGATGCAATTAATCTGTCACCCGAATGGCATTTACTTGTAATATATATTTTTTAAGTGTGATTTGAACATGTGAAGGAGAGCTGTTCTTTTCTTTCACCTTGCTAGAGAAAACATGTGTTTCTTTATTCATGATGTTTAGTTTTATAATTAAGAATTAACAAACCAAGAAAACTCTAAGCATTTTTTGAATGAAATAAAGAAAAAGTGCCACCCATAAAAGCATTATGAAGTCTTTTACAAAGAAAACATATGCAACTATGAACACCTGTAAACATATATAAACCTTACACATATAAGGTGTCATTATGAACTAACAGTCTTAATTTTCTTGCACAGAGTTTCTCTATGCTGTTTAGTTACATATATAGTATATATATACATATGCCTATATGTCTGTATATATTTGAAAATATTTTAACCCACACTTTTAAGTCAACCTTTTGACTGCATAGATTTGACCAATTTTCTTTTATCTAATTACTTTTATGACCAGGAAATTAACAAGGATCATTGTAAGACACTTGGAAAATCCAGATATTATAATACAGGTAATAACTATGATCAATAATTCCACTGTCTTAGTTTATTTTGGTTGCTACAGCAAAACATCTTAGAGTAGGCACTTTAGAAAGAACAGAAATGTATTTATCACAGTTCTGGTTGCTGGGAAGCTCAACATTAAGGCACTGACAAATTAGGAGGCAAAAAGGAATGGACACTGTGTCTTCAAATGGTAGAACAGATGGAATGGTTAGGAAGCATTCTGAAGCCTGATTTACAAGGGCATTAATCTATTCATGAGGGTGAAGCCCTCATGACTTCATCACTTTCCAAAAGGTCCTACCTCTTAATAACATCACCGTGGGGTTTAAGTTCCAACATATGAATTTTGGAGAGACACATACATTAAAACCATAGCATCTACCGTATCAAAATAACCATTATTATTCTTTGTTATATTTCCTTTATTCTCTGAATAATGGTTATTCTTTAATTTTGCTTTTTCCACTTAACGTAAAGATTTTCACATTTTATCTTAAAACTTTTGTTAACAAAACATATTCTTTATATGATGGTGTTATAATTTACTATTGCTCAATTTAGTATCAGTGCAATGAACAGTAGATAACTTTATGTATAAATTAACATCTTTTAGATTTTTAAAAATAGATTATTTGAAGAAAAATGACTGACCCACAACTTACCCATTATTTTTTGATGCCTATATACATTTCCATATTTGTTTTTCATATATATGCTTAAAAGAAGTCTGTGATATTGCTATTATAATTCCTAACTGAGCAGCATTTGATAATAGCATTTAAGAATCTGGCAAATTGAAATGAGAAAAAACATTGTATAATAATTTTTAATATGATTTGACAATAATGAATTTCACAGTTGTTTCACATGTATATGAATTTTTTATTTTTTATTTTTAAAAATTATATATCCATTTAAATATTTCTTTAAAAAAGTACAAGTATACGCCTCAGTGGAAGAAGTTGAAAATTGTTTTCTATGCATTTGCATTTCCTGCTTTTTATTTTCTCTTTGGGTTCTCAAACTATTTGGATTTTTTAATCTGTTGACTATGTGAAATAGTGTGAACACATGTTCACAATAAGTTTGAGTAAATAGTGTTATTGGATACATAAAAACTAGAACTGAATATCAAAAACAAGGCTGTGGTCTTAGAAGATATGCCATTTTTGTTTGCCATTCCATATCCACCCTCCACCATTTTCGTACCTTTTTTGTTACTGAAGGCTGAAATATGTGGACTCCATCATGAGGTCCTATTCCTTTCAACTTGGAGGGAGGAAATTGAGGTCAGGGCATTTATTTTCCAGTTTCCTCCTTGCAGGGTTGCCTGGGTCTAGCTGAGTCCCTTTACAAAAAAGTAACGGCCCTGGACAGGAGACTCTCTCCATGGTGTCACACTGTCTCCAGGTTCAGATAGTTGCTTTCCGTTTTTGACGTTAGGCTGAAAGAGGGCTTTCCCTCATTGTTTTGAAAGATGGAAGTGGAATTCAATTTTGTGTTTTCTGGTTTTACATAATTTCTATTGTTATTTCAATAACATTTACTAATAAACTGAGTATGTAAATTTTTCTATCAATAAAAAATAGGGATGCTAAAATTTATTTTGTACTCATTCTTAAAAGAGGCCTTACCAGTTATGCAAATTTTTATTAATAATTATTTATCAACATGTAGAAGATATTAGATCATTTTCTTCTGACTTATATTAAATTTGATGAGAATTCTACTGTCAGAATCATTGCTATACAATCATGGATTTTCTGTACTAAAAATATAAAACTTAGCTGGGCGTGGTGGCACGTGCCTGTAGTCCCAGCTACTTGGTAGGCTGAGGCAGGAGAATTGCTTGAACCCAGGAGGGAGAGGTTGCAGTGAGCTGAGATTGTGCTACTGCACTCTAGCCTGGGCGACAGAGTGAGAGTCTGTCTCAAAATAAAGAGTAAAAGAGCACTTGTCCTGCAAATCATCTAAGTAATTTTGAGTGAGGATTAAAGGAACAAAACACTCCTATTTTGGTTTTCTTTTCCTTGCTTGAATTTGTTTATAGATAGATTGTAATTATACATATGTATAGGGTACATGTGAAATTTAGATACACACATTCAATATCTAATAATCAAATCATGATATTGAGGATATTCATCACCTCAAACCGTTATAATTTTTTGTGTTGGGAAGGTTTCAAATCTGCTAGCTATTTTGAAACGTACAATAAATTATTGTTAACTATAGTCATCCCACTATGCTGCAAAACACAAATTTTTTTCTTCTATCTAATTGTGTTTGTACCGATTAACCAAGCTCTCTTCATCCCTCTTCCCCACCTTTCCCAGTCTCTGATATATATCAATGTCTTCTACCTATGCCTTCCAGCTTAGAGTAAGGAAATTGAGGTCAGGGCATTTATTTTCCAGTTTTGTGGAAAATTGGATTAATGGGATCAATGTTTTTAGCCCCCGCATATGAGTGAGAACATGTAATATTTGTCTTTCTGTGTCTGGCTTATTTTGCTTAATTTAATGACCTCAGGTTTCATGCATGTAGTTGCAAATGACAGAACTTCACTATTTTTATGGCTGAATAGTATTCCACTGTGTATATATCCCACATTTTCTTTATCCATTGGTCCACTGATGGAACTTAGGTTGTTTTCATATATTGGCTATTGTAAATAGTATTTCAATAACTATTGAAGTGTAGATATCCCTTTGATATAGTGATTTCCTTTCTTTTGAGTATCTAGTAGTGGGATTCCTAAATGACATGTTAGTTCTTTTTTTTACTTTTTTGTTAAACCTCCATATAGTTTTCTATAGTCGCTGTGCTAGTTTGTATTCTCACCAACAGTGTGTAAGAGATCCCGTTTCTCTACATCCTCACCAGCATTTGTTTTTTTCTTTTTTGACATTTTGAAAATAATCATTCCAATTGGGGTAAGATTATACCTCACTGTAGTTTTTATTTTCATTTCCCTGATGATTAGGAATGTTGCACATGTTCTGTATACCTTTTGCCCATTTGTATGACTTCTTTTGAAAAATGTTTGTGCTTAGGTCCTTTGCCCACTTTTTATGAGATTATTTGTCTTTTTGTTGGTGAGTGGTTTGTGTTTTGTGTATGTACTGGTATTAGTCTTTTGCCAAGGAATAATGTGCAGATATCTTTTTCCATTCAAGAAGTTGTCTCTTCACTCTGCTGTTTGTTTCCTTTGCTGTGAAGAAGCATTTTCACTTAATAATAGACATGCTTGTCATTTTGTTTTGGTTGCCTGGGCTTTTGATGCCTTAGCCATAAAATCTTTGCCTAAACCAATGTCCTGATTATTTTCTCTCAGTAATTTTATAGTTTTGAGTCCTATTTTTAAATCCCTAATTCGCTGTAAGTTGATTTTTATATTTGGTGAGATATAATAATCTAATTTTATTACTCTCTATATGGATATCCATTTTTCCCAGCACCAGTTATTAAAGAGAGCAGCCCTTCCTCAGTGTATGTTCTTGGCATCTTTTTTGAAAATTGATTCCCTGTAAATATGTGGATTTATTTCTGTGTTTTCCATTTTGTTCCACTAAATAAGTTGTCTATTTTTATACAAAATGAATGTATTGTAGTTTTCCTCATAGACATTTTAGACCTCCTTGGTTAAATTTATTCCAGGGTATTTTTTGTAGCTATTGTAAACGAGATTTCTTTTTCAGCTGGTTAATCATTGGGATATGAAATGGTAATGATTTTTGTATATTGATTTTGTATCTTGTCACTTTACTGAATTTATCAGTTCACTAAGTTTTTTGTTTTTGGTGGAAGCATTAGGTAGTGCTACAGATAAAATTATGTCACCTGCAAAAAGGGACAAGTTGACTTCTAGTTTTCCTATTTGAGTAACTTTTCAGTCTCTCTTGGCCGATCGCTTTGACTAGAACTTCAGTATTATGTTGAATAAGAGTAGTAGCAGTTATATTGTTTCCATTTTCACTTCTGATTTTATTTGTTTGAGTCCTCTTTCCTGATCAGCCTAGCTAACAGTTTATAGGTTTTTATCAAAAGAAGAAAAAAAAACTTTTTTGTTTTTTTTATTCTTTGTATTTTTTTAACTCCAATTTTGTTTTATTATTTTCTGACCTTTATTTCTTTCCTTCTGCTAGTTTTGGGTTTGGTTTGGTTTGCTCTTGCATTTCTAGTTCTTTGAGATACCTCTAGGTTAACTTGAAATATTTCTTCTTTGTGATGTAGGGATTTATAGCTATTAATTTTCTTCTTACTACTGCTTTTGCTGTATACCATTAGTTTTGATATGTTGTGCTTTCATTTTCAACTGTTTCAGACATTCTTTTTGATTTTTTAAAAATTTTCATTATTGACTCAAAGTTCAGTAGGAAGCATGTTGCTTAATTTCAATTTTTATATTTGTTGAGACTTTTTGTGTGTATATTAACACATAGTTAATCCTGAAGAATGTTATATATGCTAATGAAAGAATGTGTATTCTAAAGCTGTTAAGTGAAATGCTGTGTAAATATGTGTCAGGTCCATTTGGTTTATGGTGTAGTTTAAATATGACCTTTCTCTGTTCATTTTATGCTGGATGACTCATTCAATGCTAAATATGGAGTGTTGAATTCCCTAACTATTACTGTATTGGAGTTTATTCTTTCCATATATCTAGTAATATTTGCTGTGTGTTCTGGTTTTAGGTGCATATATATCTAGAGTTGTTATATTCTCTTGTTGAATTAAGCTTTTTTTCATTATATAGTCACCTTCTTTGCCTCTTTTTTACTCCTATTGACTGAAAGTTCATTTTTTATAAGTATAGCTATTTCTGTTCTCTTTTGGTTTCCAGTTGCATGGCATATCTTTTTCCATCCCTTCACTATCAGTCTCTGTGTTTCTTAATAGCAGAAGCAAGTTCCTTAAAGATAGCATATAACTGGTTTATGTTTGATTTGTTTTTGAATAATTCATTCAACCGTTTTTTATGTTTTAAGTGGTTAATTTAATGCATTTTCATTCAGAATTAATATTAATTTATTTTCATTCAGAGGACTTGTTATTCTGTATATCCTTTGTCCCCTTCCTTCTCTCTTATTGTTTATCATTATGGTTTGGTGGTTTTTCTTGTAATGGTAACATTTGAGTCCTTTCTCATTTGTGTGTCTGCATTACTAGTGAGTTTTGTATTTTTTTTTTTTTAATGATGGGAGATATGATCTTTTCACTTCTAGATGTAGGACTTTCTTCAGCATTTCTTGTAAGATTGGTCTAGTGTTGATGAATTCCTTTGGTTTTTGCTAGTCTGAGAAAGATGTTATTTCTTCATTAGTTTTGAAGAATAGAATTTCTAGGTATAGTATTCTTGGCTAGCTTTTTTTTCTTTCAGTATTTTGGATACATTATTTCATTTTATCCTGGCATATAAAAGTTCAGTTGAGAAAAATGCTGTTACTCTGACGAGGGTTTCCATATATGTGACATGGTGCTTTTCTCCTGCTATTTTTAAAGTTCTCCTTGTCTTTTACCTTTGACAGTTCAACTATACTGTGGCTTTGAGAAGTCCTTTTTAAATTGAATCTATCTGGAGATCTTTGAGCTTCCTGTAATTGGATAGCTATGTCTTTTGCAAGACAGGTGAAATTTTCAGCTATTATTCTGTTAAACAAGTTATCTATGCTGGAACACATCAAAATTTGAATATTGGGTCATTTTATTGTGTTTCATATGTAATGTAAGCTTTGTTCATATTTTTAAATTATGTTTTCTTTTTCTTAGTTTCCTTTCCTGGTCTGCTTGGGATATTTTAAAAGACTTATCTTCTTTCTCCCATCTTGAAGCTCTGTATTGTATTTTTTTTTTTTTTACTTATTGAATTCTTCATTTCCAGGATTTCAATTTGGTTCTTTTAATGATATTTATCTCTTCTATCTCTTGTTGAATTTCTTATTTATATTCTAAATTTTTTTCTGATTTCTTTGTGCTTTTTATCTGTGTTCTCTTGTATCTTAATGTACTTATTTAATATTACCATTTCCAATTATTTTTACGTTGTTTCAGAGATTTTTGTTGTTGTTGGAATCTGTTCATGGAGGATTACTATGTTCCTTTGGAAATGTCATGCTTCCTTGCTTTTTCATGTTTCTAGTGTCATTACATTTATATTTGTGCATTTGGTGTAATAATCACTTCTTTAATTTTTTGAATTTGCTTTTCTTGGGGAGAAAATTTTCCTCAAGATGTATGTGTGGTGTTGGTTGGGTAGATTACTATGGCTTTGATTCTGAGTGTGTCTGGTAGTGTAGTCTGTGTATGATTTCTTTGGCTGTGATCAGTATCAGTGGTGTCTGTGAGTTCCTCAGTGGCTTAGGCTATGTTTGCCTGTAGATTCTGTGATGAGATTTTGCTGAGAATGGGGACATCAGTTGTGCCAGTCCTTGGGCCTCAGTGGTGGTGGTGGCAGGATAAGCATGCGGATTCTTGGGCTCCCTTGTGGAATACACAGAAACCAGTGGTACTGGTCTGAGCAGGCTGATTTTGGAACCTCCAGATAGCTTGCTTGAGTGCCAGCAGTGGCAGCAGTGGGTCAGGCTGTTGGGTGGGTTTATGATCCTCTGGGTGGTATGCACTGCATTGGTGACGTTAGTTGTAGGGTTAGGTTGGTGATGGCAGTTGTGGTGGTAGGTCACCCCTCAAGCCCCCAGGCAGCACATATTGGCACGAACAGTGGCCATGGAAAACTGGATGATTCATTCTACAGGCCTTCAGGTGATATGTGTATGCTGGTGCCAGCAGTGGTGATGGCATCAGGCTGAAGGGACCTGGGGACAGGAGGAGTGTGCAAATGCTGTCAGTGATGGTTGGGGAAGATGGATCCCCAGGCCCTCAGACAATGTGCATATGCACTGGCAGGGGTGGCACCAAGTAGAGCAGACCCATCCCCAAGGCCCTGATGGTGTATGCAGGTTCAGGCTGCAGTGGATTGGGCTGATAAATCTGATCACATCTGTTGCTGCCAGCAAGCTAGGCAGGCACATGCCCAGGCCCCCAGATGATGCACATGAGCACTTGCAACAGTGGTTCTGGGTGGGAATCCTGTCCTTAACACCTCCTGATGGTGTCAGTGAGCACCAGCCGGTGGCATGCAGAGTAGATCAACCCTTAGGCTCCTAGATGGCATGGAGGCAGTGGCAGTGAAAGTGGGAAAGGCTGATTTTCAGGCTAGTTAAATGCCCATTTCTTTGTGCAGTGTCCCTGAAGCTAGGGGTGTGGGGTGCTGTTAGTGGCAGTGGCCCAACGCAGGTGGCTCTCAGGCTCTGGGGAGCACATTCTTTGGCTCTTTTTGTCCTGGGGGCAACCTTTCCAGTGTGCTGCACCACCCTTTTTCCAGCTGGGCTAGAATGCTAGGCTCTTGGCCACATTATTGAGTCTGGCCAGCATTATGATGCTGCAGTCTTCTGGGTGGACATGGGGTGATGTCAACAGGGAGCCAGGGACATAGAGATGCAGGGATTCTTAGACCCTGGGGCAGGATGTAGCCTTGTGGGGGCTGGAGTCTCAGAATTACACAATCCTATGGCTGCTTGGGTCTTGGGGGATATGTACGACCCAGCATGAACTTCCTCTGGAATGGTGTCATTGCATGAACACTATGCAGATCCCTATACAAGCCACAGGGCCCACAAGGGTCAAAGGGCTCTGCTGGTATAGCAGAAATCTAGAATGGGAATGTGAACTGATGTAGATCTCTCACATACCTTTTACTCACAGTGGAATGTTTCTCCGATGCTGGCTGAGCCAACCATTTCACTTCTATCTCTTTCTGTGCCTCAAAGGCTGAAGTTCAGAGCTGGCTTTTAGATGCCCTGTTCAACATGTGACTATCTACTCACTGCTATGGTCCTTCTTTGCAAAGAATGCGAGTGCTGGGTAACTCTAGCCAGCCACCTTCATGGCTCCCTCCTTTTTCTTTTTTAAAACATTTTCTTTATGTCTGATGATCTGGGGTTTTATTAATATATGCAAAGAAATTACTATACTTTTGTGAATCCTGCTTGGCCCCTTTGTAGTTTTTATCTGAAGGCACACAATATTTTCTTTAATTCGGGATCAACCATTGGGTGAAATATACATTTGTATGATTACAAATTTTCACTGGTTAGATAACTTGCTGGATACTAGAGGAAAAGTAATTTTTCCCATGGAAAAGATAAGACAATTACCCTTTAACCCAACAAGCATTGTTACTATCACCAACAGGGAGACAGCCAGACATCACATGTCTTTGTTTGCTCCATGTTGTTTCTTCTCTTTACAGCGTCCTAATTTCATACTCATACTGTTAATAAGAAAGATGCTTTCCTGAGGCAACTAACTGTATAAACAGCACAATTGTTTGATGTTCAGAAAAGTATCTAAAATTAAAAGAAAGTAGTTTAGTACCTAATTAGTTATCCTCTAAAGATGTGATATCAACTCATAAGCTTCTAAAATTTTGTTCACAAAGTGTTCACTACTCTCCTCTCATTTTTCTACTAACTCAGAGCAACAATGCAAAGAGGCAATTAGCGGGGAGTTTATCCTTCAGTGATACCTAAAGCATGCAGTATAGTTAAAATCAATGTGATTCTTATGCAAATAAATTATGAAGTATCATTCATAGATGTAAGAGACATGTTACCAAACTGTTATCACCAAGCATTTACAATACAAAAATAACTAGAAAAAAATAGTGCCACCTACATTGCCAGTTATTCATTTCTTATGAAAGGCCTATTATCACTTGAGATCATTTGCATACTCTAATTTTACTCTTCTTTATTCCTCAAGTACACTCACAGTCCTGATTGGTTAACTTCCAGGAAATTGTGAACACTTTTCCTGGCCCCTCACACTAAGTCAGAACTCATGGTTGCACATATCTTTTCACAGGTTGTACTTTTTTACATAAAGAATGATAATTGTTCAATATTTAAGGTTTTAAGAATTTTTAAGCCCTATAAGAAAAAGTAAGTACAGGTATTGATCGACTTACGACCTATGCAACTTACGACCATTCGACTTTACGACCACAATCGCTAGCCACGACTGCTCCACGTCTGGCAGCGCAAACGTTGCCCAGCTGGGCATATGACAGTGCGGACCAGCTTCCGGCAGCACTAACATCTCCGCGTGCACCATTTCAACTGTTATCCCAGACTCGGTACAGCAATTTGTGTTTTGTATCTTGGATATGGATATTTTTCATCAAACCCCTCCCAATAAACTTCTTATACATTTCGAAGCAATGGACCCAAACATCGAACGATTTGCAAGGATTGAACAGATGGTGCACGATGTGTTTCATCCGTATTGTGAAATTTATGAAGAAAAAAAGAAACATACAATTCAGACAAAGCTCACCATGTTTATGAAAAAACCAATTCCGGTAACCCCAACTGCTGCCTCAGATGACAACATCAACGATCCGCAGCCAAGCACCAACGGCCAATAAAATGTTTCGTACATGTTTACATATTTTGATATGTTTTGCAATTGGGAAAATGTTTCTTGTATTTTTGTATGCACCTGTATTTTATAATTTTGTATGTTTTGCAAATATTAAGCCAGTTGTACTGGTAATGCAGTGTTTTACTTAAACCTGACAAATGTAAAAATAAGAAACAAAATGGTGTAGAGATGATACAAATGGCATAAAATGAACAAAGAAAATTACGATATATAACAATAATGAAAGAAAATTATGATAAAATATGACTTAAAGATTTTTATAACATCATTTCTCAGTACTGTACATATAGCCTACTCAACTTACGACCAAATCGTGTTACGACCGGTCTGTCAGAACCAATCGTGGTCATCCTAAGTCGAGCACTAGCTGTATATATTTTATTTACTACTTCAGCCTAGTACTTAGTAAAATGCCTAGCACATGATGGGAACTAAACAAATATTTAATGAATAACTGAATGACTCAATTGAATGTATTGTGAAAAATGCTGTTTTAAAATTTCTCTCCAAATTTATATGTATTGTCCAAACAATAAAAAAAAGGAGAAAACTAGCTAATTCACCACCTAATTTGCAACACATTCTCATTTTTATACATTTCCAACCATCTCTTGACAATAGAGTGATAAGAATCATAGCTTAGGAATAGTTTATCGTTCACATAATCTTCTCATTTGATACATATTTGAATATGCTTTAATGTCCTATTTTTGTGAGCTTCAGTAAACTTTGAATTTGAAGCTAGTTAACTGTTAGTCACTTTATATACTGGATACTTTTGGTTATTCCAACTGAGAACAACAGATGAATCTAGTAATGGATTCATATTTTGTGACATTCATCTCATACGGATCAAGAATCTAGTTCTTATGTAATTTCTCAATTCCCTGAGGGCAAAATACTGATAATGGAAATTATCAAGAGAGTCTTGTCTGTAGTGAAGAAGTATGTATCCTCATAATACTCAATCAAAAAAATCTCGTGGGAAACAATGAGAAGGCAGTGTGGTGCACATAGTTTGGCCCCAGGTTTGTATGTTACTCACTATGTGCCCTTGGGAAATGGTTATTTCATCATTTTCAATTTAATTCCATCATCTAAGTGAAACATTTACTACTTACCTCTTAAGATTGTTGGGAGATTTTTGGTATCACTTTTCTTTTTAATTTTTAATGTTACTTCAGATTTTATAATCAGCAAACTCATTTGTTGTTACCAATGAAACAACACAGCAAAAAGCTTATAATTTCTTTCTACCACTACTTTCAATTCCATCCAACACTGGAAAGTGATTTTAATTCCTTGGTACATATAATTATATATATGTGTGTATACATATATGTATATATGTGTATACATATATATGTGTGTGTGTGTGTGTATATATATATATATATATATATATGCACATGTATACATATATGAATTTATGTCCTGGCTTAACAAAGACATTCCTAGTTTAAGTCTGTTCTGCTAGTATAATCATTAATGAAGCTCATTTAATCTTAAAAACATCCAGACTTGGCTGATAAATTACATAGTCAATCGTTTTTTTTTTCCAATGTTTGGTTTTATTTACCTGTAACTGTTAGCATAATGCTCACCGTTTGGTAAGCAACAATGGCAGACATTGTCATTAGGATTTTCGTTTCCTAAGCACCTATAAACCATTTAATAATGTGTCTATAAAGGTAGTAGCTTAGTAGTATTAGGACTTACAATTGAATTGGTGAAATGCAAGTTATTAAAATATTTTAGTAACTTTTTTTTGAGATTGAGTCTTGCTCTGTTGCCCAGACTGAAGGCCAATGTGGTGTGATCACAGCATACTACAACATCTTTCTCTGGGCTCAAGTGATCTACCTCAGTCTCTCTAGTAGCTGTGACCACAGGTATGCACTGCAACTCCCGGCTAATTTTTTTTTTTAACTTTTTAGAAATGGGATCTCACTTATGTTACCAAGGCTGGTCTTGAGCTCCTGGCCTCAAGTGAACCTCCTGCCTCAGCCTCCCAAAGTGCCGAGATTACAATCATAAACCACCATGCCTAGCCTTTAATACGTTTAAATAGGTAAAATGTTATGCTTTTTATTAAAAGATGAAAAAGTTAATTCTATAATCATTCATCTACTTTATATTCTTAAATTGAGGGTAGAGAGGAACATATGTAATACGGAAGTTACAAGGTTCAGAAAAGTTAAGTGATTTTTTTAAGGTTACACAGATACTAAGTGTCATTGTCTAGCTCAGCTCTCTCATTGGAAATACATACTATGTTAGCAGCATAGGTTGAGACCCTTCAATTTATTCAGCGATTTGAAACTAGAATATGACTGATTTAATTGGGCTTATCTTGTGGTATATAGATAACTATGATTTTTTTAAAAAATATTTTTTCTGTAGAAGGAGATAGGCATTTTCAAATGAGTAGGCAAATCTAAAAGCATGAGTTATAAGGTCTCACCTACTCAGCCAACCAGAGAGTAGCATAAGCCTCTGCAGTAGCCAGGTTTTTCAATTGATTTGAATATTCAGCTGGCCAGTTTTTGGCCTGTGTTTTAAAAGGCTGTTATTTTACTCCATCAACCACTGTTCTCCGCCCTCCAAATCAACACTGGATAATTTTAAGGAAAGTTGGAGAGACAGATCTTTTATAAAATAAATTGATACAGTGATGCAAAAACTTATTTTTTTCTCTGCTTGCTTGTATTTTAAATATTCTTAGTCAATTTCAACTCTACCTACCATATTTTATATGGACTGAATGTAATATAAAAGGAAAAAAGGTATTCCAAGGGCAGATATGCTGCATTGAAGTACATAAGAACACATTTTTTAAAAATCAAAAGGAGAGATATAATCAGGGGCTTGTGGATGAAAAGCTCATTTTGTTTTGAAATAAGACATATTTCCTCAGTAATAATTTTACAGGTTTATTGTCACTGTAGTTAAGAAGATGAGCCATGCTACTGAAGGATAAATAGAAGATATATTTGAAGTTCATATAAAGAGGAAAATGAAGTATACAACCCTTGATGAAATAAAATGAAAGAACACTGGGAGAGCAAGTATCAATATTTCAAAGGTAGAGAAACAATGAGAGAATGAAAGATCCTCATGAGAAATTTTCAACAGGTTTGAAAGTTCAGGTGAGATAAGCCTCTCTAAATTTAGATGCTCTGTGGAATCATATTCCAATTTTTGAAGGAGCTATTTTTTGTCCTTTTGCAGACAAAATGAGCTAACTTCATATGAAAATCCGTGATCTTTTTGCCTTGTTATACATGAAAATTAACTACATTGTTCAATAAGCTCCCAAAAAGGCCTATCAGCTATACTAAACATGTATTTTTTATTAAATATATACATTTATCAATATGCTTTGGATGTTGATACTTGCATTTTAGGAAATGTGTGAGTCCTAATTATCTTGCTAAAAATGATAGAAATAGTCAAAAATACTAAGTATAAGCAAAGGTTTTAAACTTCTTTTTTATTTTTTATGTTTAAGTTTTCCCAATAAGAACAATATTTTTTTGAGTGGTAGTCAAAAAATTTTAAGACCGTTTGTTAACATTTATGAATACATACTATAGGTTCACATTTTCTGAGCATATAATATACATTGTCTCATTTAATCCTCTAATCAGTCTATGAAAATGAGTATTAATTACTTTTATTTTAGAAACAAGGAAAATGAAATTGGATCTAAGTTAAAGTAGTTTCACTGCTAGATCTAGGTCCAGATAATTTCATTCTATATTCCATTTGTAATTATGTGATCTAGTTTTATATAATGCAACCTCCTCTATGGACAAAAGAACCAAAGTGCACATACATTAAGCATACAACTCCATTGTTTCCATAGCCTACGTTCTATCCAATGCTGCAGAGTCTGATGACATTTTTATTTGTGTTACTTTTTACTACAGAGTGAAATGGATGTGGATATTTACCAAAATCAATAAATAGCCAAAAGACTCCCAATTTTTAAATAATTGGTTATTCATATAACCTTTCTTTTCAACATTTGAATGCATGTTTGTCTTCATAAATACACACATCCGCACACACACACACACACATATATATGTACACATATTCATATGTGCCTGCATATAGACGTATACACACAATGTCTATCAGTCTCTCTGCTCTGAAATATTGTTACAGAAAGAGGAAACTGGCTCCCAGTTGCTGCCATCCATTCCCATCTTTAGTCCCTGGAGTTATCAGGCTATATAGTGTCAGTCACCCTTATTTGCATGAGAGTTTGTGGTGGACACCTGGCTTTGTATGTATTCCCCGTTCATATGTTACTATCCTAAGTTACTTCATGTTGTTGCTGGATCATTCCTAGATAAGTATTCCATATAACTTTTTGACAACAGTCTTTGACTTTAATAATTTTAAATAACTCTTATGTGACTTGCTTTTATATAGTCAATATTTATAAAGCACAGTATTGCAGAAAAGAGATAGCCACACACCTTTGTGATGTGTTTACATTTTCTGTAAAACTAATTAATATAGAATAAAATGGTATCAAATTAGGTCCTTTGAATTTATGACACATATATGAAATGCATTTTGTACATATGAATACAGATGAATCTTGTAGGATATATTCTGGTTAGTTGTTAATGAATAGGCAAACAAGTTTTAGAATGTAATTTCAAATAATATAGTAGGAGGAAGACTCATCTTGGAGTTAAACACCCCTCAGTTTGAATTCTGACTTGGGAAAATTAATTGATCCTGATTTTCAGTTTTCTTGCCAACAAAATGGAGAGAATTATAACAAGTACTTTTCTGGTTTATTGTCTATCATATAGTAAGATATCATACATACTGAGTAAATTTTACCACACAAGGTTTACATGTAAATTGTACATATAATAGGAAATAGGCTTGCGTTTGAAGTGCTGCAACTCGAATATATTCTCTGTAAATATGCTTTGTCTGAATGCATTTTTTTAACATATAAGACAATGCAGATTTAAAAATACATAATACTGTTTGAAGTAATTACTTACCATCTTTTCCTAGATGGAAACCTTCTTAACCCTCTTTTTGTCTTTGTGAATTTTTTCTCAGAATTATAATGTTTTATCTTATTTACTGTCTGGAAATTTCTTTTCTACAGTATTACTACAATCTAGAGCACTACTCTAAATGGATATCCATAAAGTAGATAGAGGGGGTAGAAAGTATTTGTTTCTTAAAATGACCTTATTTTAAATACAACCAGAAGGAACATTTCCAGAGATGCAAGATGATTGTCTATACTGTAGTGGTGGTGAGCCACGCTTTTATAGCTTAAAATGTCAAAGCTTTCCATCATAGTTAAGAAGATTAATACATAAGAAGGTCATATGTCAACATTCCATTTTATGAGAATATATGATCTGTATTAACTAAATAATTCAAATTTTTGTACCTTACAAATTTCTCATATATAAAGGATCATCATTCAACACATTGAATATTGATAGGATATTTTTTAAAATAAGACTGCTTAAAATGTAAGTTATGGTGTATAAAGAGATTATTTAATATTTCCAGAATTACATAAAGAAAATATGCAAATTGAGGAAATATTCTTAGACATTTATAGAAATTTAGGAGAGTGTAAATATCTAAATTGTCAGAAAGTTCCAGGAAAAATATAAAACATTTTAAATAGAAAACTTTTATTTCTAGAATTGTACATGGTTTAAGTTTGGCATAAATGTGTGTTCTTTCCCTTATTTTATTGCAGGTTACCAGAATTCTGGCAGATTAATGGTACATTTTGATACAAAACTTTTGGATTTAATATTTTTTACTTGCATCCAAGGAATCAGATAGATAACTAGCCTGGCAATGCTGGTGGATGTTTTGCTAGAATTATGATGCCCTTCTTCAGAATTGTATTGGAAATGGTCGTCACGGTAAATGATTACTAAGGTGAGATAGCTAATACGAAAGTTAAGTGTCAAAAATTGAAAATTTGAGCTTTATAAGCCACTTAATGAATAAACTGCAACACATTATATTAACCTAATAAAGTAATAGTTAATTGGTATAATTTTAAAAATTGAGTCTTTGTCTATGCTGTCTTCCTTGATATGTATGTACCTTAAAAAAATAAGGCTGCAGTAAGCATTAAGGATTACAATGGACAGCATTTAAGATACTTTTCATGCAACAAAACCATCTGGACAATTTTTACCTTCTAAAATTTAGTTTAAAAACAAAACAAAACAAAAACCCAACATGCCATGAATTATTTTATATATTCGCTTTCAATACAATTTGTATTTATTTTCAGAACTGTTAAGAACTACATATTTTTTTTTCTTCATAAATAAGATATGCGCAATAAGCACCACTGAAATGCACAAAGCCAATTAACTCTATTTCAGAGCTACAGTAAAAATGCTGCATTTTGCTTCTTGTATATATAGCAACAAGAAGATGTTTTTTCCTTTATCAAAGTTCAAAGTTGTATCAAAGCAGTGTTGCTATTTTGTAGAATAGAAAAAGCAGTGACCTTGGAATTCTAATTCCAGCACTGGCCTTCATGACTGCATTTCCACATATTAGCAAAATGACCTTGGACTTGTCATTTAAACTTTATGAGTCCTGGTTTCCTTCTGTATAAAAAAGGGATAATAACTGGCCCTTTACAAGATTATGGAGAATTTCAAATGATATAGAATTATAGTGATATAATTCTTCAAATTAAAGCCATATTGTGATTATTATTACAGCTCTATTGTGTTTGTTTTTATACACCTTTAATAAAAGGATGTACTTTAGATAGCCACTGAAATTATGTTACTATAGTGATAGAAAAGTTATATATAAGAATAGCTAAATAATCATTTACAATGTTGACATCAATTCTGAATTGATATTATTGAGCATGTAAAACACTTAAGAGAACATTTAAGGTTACCTGACAAAATAGGCATTATTATATAATATAAGATGTTTTATTCATGTTAGTTGAGCAATGTTGAACAAGTTAAAAGTGACATTTAAACAAGAGTGGAGGAGTTAAGTGTGAATCAAACTTATATTTGCCAAAATACGTACCTGGTATTCTTACAGATTTTGTGGATAAAAATAATTTTAAAAGTTTATTCACACTAGATGTATTTTTCTTCATGTAAGGCCGTATTTTAAAGACTATTACTACAACAATTGTTTGTACTGAGTTCATTCAACATTAATATTATGATGAAAATTCAGGAAATCTGGAAACCCTCTATTGATGAAAAGCTGTAGTTATTAGGAAAAATAGTGAAAAAATAAAGAGGTTCAATTAAAATTGAGTGACATTTAGAAAAGACCAATATTATAAGGAAAAGGAAAAATTGCAAGATGAAAATTAATGCAACCTTTCTTTAAATTTAGATTAAGGCTAAAAAACCTGAATATCTTAACTGACTCTTTCTAAAGGTATAAACCAGAGCAAGTTTTAGATTTGGAAATAATATTGCTGAAAAATGTGTTTGAAATATGCTGCTTTTTCAATTATTTAAAATCTAACAATGGGTTTGCTTCAGCTAAGTGAATCTGAAAGATTCCCTTTACTAAATTCTAAAAGAAAAAGGAAAACAAAAGAAAAGCAGAAATTCCCAGAGGAAATTTAGGTATCCAGTTTAGATAGTCTGAATATGATGGATATTAAAAACACTATCAACCTAGGAGTCAATAATTCTGTGGAACAAAATGAATTCTACTTTCATATCCTTACAACTTCAGTTCCTTTGAAGGAAAAAAAAAATCAGTGTAAAGGTTTTGTTTGATTAAAAATGTGTACTTTATGTGTCCTTTCCAAATTTCACTTATTTTCAAGTATCTTTGTTCAAAATAGTTTTATTGTGGGGGGAGTGGATTAGCAAACTAATGCTTCCTTTCTCATGCTCAATAAATATTTGTTGGTGTTTCATAATCATATTGACAGTAAATGAAAACCATAATGTCCTAAACAACTTGTAATTTTGCTTTGATTGTAGACTAAAAATTGAGTTTAATATGCATAATATGAAGAATCATCTTTATTTAACTTTTATCTGTTACTCTTAATTGGAGAAGCAGTGAATGCAACATAGATGGACTATTACAGATTTTTTTCTTCTGTTCTACAGACATTTAAAAAATCAAAAGGTATATTTTTAATTAATATGAAATTATTGTTTTGGAGCCCGAAAATACATGTTTAAATGTTTTGCTTGCCATTTGAAGTTTCTAATTTGAGAAAATTATCTACCTCTTATTTTTGTCATCGGCAAAATGGTGCCAGTGACCTACCTCACAAAGTTATTGCCAATTTTAAACCAAAAGCAGCTTATAAAATGCTACTGTGACCATTGTAAATACTGACATAAATGTTAGCTGTTGTCATAATATTGCTGTTAGGTGAGTACATAAATAATTGGACATGACAAATGCAAAGAAGAAGAAGCAAAACCAGTCCAACATAGATAGAATCCACATGTTCTGATACCTTGACATAATGGGATTATGTCAGCCCGATTCCAGCAAAAAATAAAAATAAGGGTATAAATAGGAAGAAGTGTGTGGACATACCGTAGAACAACTGACATACTGTAGAACAAGAACATTAATTCATTGCTATTCAATAAAAAAGTGCTAGTGAGTTGAGAACACCATCTGGGAAGAATCAGCAAAAGAGATCCCACTCATCTTTCTGTCTTTGAACATCTCTTTACTATATACAGTGGTTAACCTAAACTTCAGACTCTTCAAGAAAGCACACACACACACCCCTCCTTATAGCTCCTTAAATCTCAGTGTCCAAATTCCTGTCTGTGGCAGAAAGCACAGAATGCAGTTTGGGTATGTTCTCTTTCTTTTTACGTGGGAAAAGAAACTTCAGGGATTCCATTATTGGCACAGCTGTGCTCTGCATTTGGAGCTGAAGGGTGGCAGAATATGTTCCTCAAAATATGCAACTTTGATATAAGGATTACTTTGACCTAAAGGCACTTGAAAAAGAGCAAATGCAAGAAGGGCATTCTAATCCCTCCTTTCTCTCGTTTTCTTTCTGAAAACTGGAGCTAAAACCTCTCGTGAAAGATGCTCTCCCTGTACCAGAAGAAAAACATTATTTCCTGGGGAGTCATACACAAGAGAATCTGTAAAGATAGTGTTAAAGTGAACTTTGTCTGCCATTAGCATACCCAGATAATACAATTACTTTTACACAATTGACTCTCTTTGATCAAACTAATATAAAACCTTTAGGTTTTTCCACTTCTTTGAAACTTTTATTTCCTTATGAGTATTTCCATGTGATATAGCTTGGGTCTGTGTCCCCACCTAAATTTCATGTCAAATTGTAATCCCCAGTGTTGGAAGATGGGCCTGGTGAGAGGTGATTGGATCATAGATTTTCCCCTTGCTATTCTGGTAATATTGGTTATGTCCTCACGAAATCTGATTGTCTGTAAAATGTGTAGCACTTCCCCATCTCTCTTCCTCCTGCTCCAGCCATGTGAGATGTGTCTCTTTCCTCTTTACCTTCCACCATGACTGTAAGTTTCCTGAGGCTTCCACACCGATGTTCCTGTACAGCATGCAGAATGTGAGCCAATTAAACCTCTTTTCTTTATAAATTACATAGTATCAGGTAGTTCTTTATAGCAATGCAAGAACAAACTAATATACCATGTCACATAAAGCTCATATTAAATAGTATGTTTTTCTCATGTTACTCTAGCTTATGCCAATTTAATTCTCAGGCCCAGTCAGGACCCTACAAGAGTAGAAGTAAAGTTTTGCCTCCCCTATAGAACAAGTAGAAAACTGGTTGCTGTACATTGAAATAATGTTACAGATCACAGTACTGACAGAGAGTGGGGTTAGTGTGTTGTGGGGCTTACCAGGACTCCCTTGGGCTGAATTCTGATAAGATGATGTCCTATTTAAGTTAGTGAACTTTAAGCAGTAGGATCTTGCCTCATCAGTAAAATAGTGCATTATTCCAAATAATTTAAATATCTCATATTTAAAGGGACTTGAAATTTTGTGACAATACCAATACAATTTGATGAAAGATTCTTATGTCCTCAGAAATGAGAACAATTTACATTTGTTTGTGCTATATAAACCAAAATAGATATGCAGTGGATTCTCCTATCATTATCTATTTCTTTCCTGTCAGAGAACCCATGTAACATATAACTTAGGTGGCTAAGCAAATAGCCTTGCTTTTTCTGGTTAACCGTCGTGCCTCTTGATTCTCTTGCTTCATGTAATCTGTACTCTATCGCTTGGTTCTTGTTTCAGTAAAATTACTTTAAAGTATTAATCTTTGTTTATGCTCCTACTCAGAAAACAATATTAACACTTAAAGTCTTTATTGATGTATTTCTACATACATTTTGGCTGCCTTTCAATTGACTGTTGCTAAGTAGCGCAGGAGATTTCAGCTATAATCTAAACCCTGTCAATCTTTGTTTCCTTGAATAAATTACAGTCTCTTCTGGAGTGATCTTTTAAGTTACGATAGCCATGTATGTGGCATTTAAAGACAGATTCTTGTTGACATCGTATGATCTGTTCAATTAATACCTGTTGAAAATCTAATATATGCCAAGCTTATCAGAGAAGGAAACAAACAAACAAAAAAAACAAAACAATTTTTCTCTTGGAGTTTATGTTCTGATGAGGAATAGACATAAGCAAATAATTAATAAAAATATATACGGACAGCAATGAGGCAATGGAGAATAATAAAACAGAGGAAAAAGATGTGCCAAGAGGCCACAATCTAAATAGTTTGGTCAGAGAAGACTTCACTGCTAAATGGATGCTGTGCAAACACATGAAGGAAGTGATACAGAAATGCAGGAGAATATGTGTGACTAAGCATCCCAGGTAGAGGAAGTAGAATAAACAGCATCTCATAGATGCATACTCACAGGAGCATACTCGATATCCAGAGAAATTAAAAGGAGTTCCTTACTGCTGAGGTATAGCATTCAGAAAGAAATCTACAAGAAGATAAAAATTAATAAAGTAATACAGGGGAGAGTGCGCTGTAGGATTTTTACTTTTACAGTCAATGAAATAAGAAGCTATTGAGTGGTCCCGAGCAGAGTATTGGTATAATTCATTCATTCATCCATTTAGTAAATCTTTATTGGCAATACCTAACACTATTCTAGGTATTAAGCATGTATCAGTAATTTGATAAACAAAAATTTAAGCCATATTAATAATTAAATTCTAGATGAGAGGCTATAACATTTTTATATATTTTTCTGCTGTGACAAGTTACTACAACTTTACTGGCTTAAACAAGACATTTATTATATTTTATAATGCATCAATGGACTAAAACCAAGGTGCTGTCAAAGCTATGCTCTTTTCTGGAATCTCTAGGGTAAAATCTGTTTCTTTTCCTCTTCCACTTTCTAGAGGCCACTTTTCCACCTTTTTCCTGGCTAATGGTCTTCTTACTCTATCATCCAAGCAGTGTTGGGCCTCATTTTTCTTACACAGCCATCTCTATCATTCTTTTTCTAATTTCTTCTTCTACACATAAGGACCTTCGTAATTCCATTTGGTCCATTGGATAATCAAAAATAATATGAACATTATTAGATCAGATGATTAACAACCTTAATGCTATCTGAAATCCTAATTTCCCTTTTCTATATAACCTAATGTATATGCAGATTTTTGTAGATTAGTATGTGAAATCTTTGGGGTGGCATTATTCTGGCTATCACAGGGAGGAAGTAAGTGTAATTCATGGGGTAAATAAAACATGCTGATGTATCTGTTAAAGTAGATTATAAGGGCAAGTCTGAAGCCAAAAGATTAGTTACTATGAAACTCATATTGCTATGTCTACTAGCCAGACTGTAGTCAACCAGGAGGCACTCTGCATATTTTTTTCTTTTAAACCTGAGTTGGGATTAGAGTTATCTTGTTTTAGACTGTAGTCTTTCTTCCCATGTTCTAGGGAAAGCTTCATAAACTTAATACTTTAAATACATTAAATTTAAAATAGTATATTTTATTTTGTCCCGCAGTTGACCTTGGGAAAAGTATTAGAATACTTGAGGAGAAAAATATAGTTTCATAGGAAAATATATTTACATGATGTAATAAATTTACTTATTATTACACTTAGAATAAAATAAAATCAGACCTTATTCTTGTCTCTGGACCTAGAAGTTCTCACTCCTGCCTACCCCTTCCTTCTCTTCGTTACACTTGTTTGCTTATTTTCACCCAAAGAAACCTTCCTGCTGTTACTGAAACACACTGAAACACTGAGATTGTTCTATTCAGACCACTGAATATAAACCTTCCCCTCCCCAACCCAGACCAGTTGCTGTTATTCAAATGACCTTTATATTTTAAAAATTGTTTTTACTCTAAGCACTTATCACAAATATTTTTCACTTGTATAAATATCTTATTTAAATAGTCTTTTTCTCTACCTTTAAAAGTAAGCATGAGCAGCACTGCTATCTCCCTGGTGCTTAGAACAATGCCTGGCACATATTAGATGCACAAAATAAATTTGAATGAACGAATGAAGTAATACAACATATCCCAAATATCCTATCATTAGAAGTGGTTCAGAAATAGTTCACAGTTGTTAAAGGCTTGATGGGCTTTAGAGCACTCCCTGGCAAATATTTGGTACCATTTTCTGCTGACTTTTCTTCAAAGAATAAATGTTGTAGTTAGAGCTGTGGCTCTAGGATTTACTATCATATGAATTTGGGTTAAGTTATTTAAACTTACTAAACAACTATTTTCTCATTAGAATAATGGTGATAATAAAAATAGACATAAGTGTAACATAGCAAGGATTTAATGGAAGGATATATGTCATATGTGTTTATACACACACACACACACACACACATACACACACACACACACGTCACTTAGAAGAGTGCATATAGTTAATTTTCCAGTGTTTTTAATTGCCTTATTTTCTTCCAGTCCAAGAGGAGGAAGTTGAAAGAAATAAGCTGTTTCTTATAACCAAACAGGAAATCGATGAAAAAATGGAAAAAGGTCAGTGAAAAATAAGAGAAAGTAGGAAACCGCTCAGGCCCTAGTTAAAGCATATATGTCTTTATTACTATAAAATGTACCACTAAGATCTAATTGGATATAGGCAAGAGCAAGCACAATGTTCATTGAACAAATTAGTGCCACAAAGTTTCCAAGGGACCTACGCTTAGCCAGACACAACTACTGAGCTACTGAATATGAAACTCAATACATATGATTCACAAACTATATAGTACTAGACAAATATTAGTTTTTGTTCTTGAAGCACACACCTGTAACCACTTTATTTGAGTGTCTTTATATAGTGTGCCCTCTGATAAGTAAAATGTTTTAAGATGTTCGCTAGCTAGTCTGCCTAATTTCCGAAAATTCATTTTTGAAATGCACTGAATAAAAAATTTAAGTGTAACATGACAATATTCATTAAGTTTCTGTGAACCATTCATTCATAAATATTCCCAACTTCTAGGTAGCCAGGCAAATTTTTGTTTTGTTTTGTTTTAAACAAAAGGTAATGAGTTAAATAACACAAATAACACGAATTGTGTGTCAGAGCTACCATGGTGCTTCACACTTCTAAGTTCAAATCCCCAAATCAAAGTGATAAAGATATTACTGATATATTCACTTAATAATGAAACGAGTAGTGAACTAGGACTAGAATTTGGAGAGTTTGCTTAAAATATTGCACACCAATATATTCAGTTGCATGGAATTTAATCTGGGCTTCTGTCATATGTGTCCTACTTAAGAGCTGACGAGAAGATGTAAATTTTGCATTTTGCCTTCCTCTGGCTTGTCTCCAGTAATTATATCTTCAGCAGGGTACCAAATAACTGTTTCTGTGTTTTGGAAATATGCAAATTTAATGAAAGGTCAAGCTAAGAAATGAAAGTATATAAAATTAGTCTTAATCTTTGAAAAATTTTAGTTTTCACAATTCTTCAAGGATAATCCAAATATGGAGCCAATAAATAGGAACTGTTGATTTTGATGGCTCAGCTATAAATGAGGTTGGAAAAGAATCCAAGCAGCCAAGCAGCCAAAGTTAATTTCAAATTATTCTAGTTAATTTTCCTTTTAATATTTTGAAAAAATAGTATTTTTATGTTTATATCTAGAAACACCATGAGCAGAAAATATATAAAACTTCCAATTCAATAGCTTGTAACAACAGCAGCATCAACAAAAGACATTTAAAAGTAAATTAAGCAATACAGAAAAATCTATAAAATACCTCAGAGTCAATTTAACAAGGAAAAACAAGGACTATATGCCAAAAACTATAAAACTTTACAAAAGGGAAAAAGAATACATGAATGCATTGTAAAATCTACCATGTCTCTAAAAGGGAAGAATTCATATTTTAAATATATAAGTCATCTATATCTTCAGCTAATTGATAGGAAGTATAATTTCAATAATGTATCCAAATTGTTTGTTAACATAAATTTATTCTCATGGTCAATTGAAAAAAAAATAAATATACAAGAATAGAAGATGAGCCAAAAGAAAAAAGAAAAGAAAAAAAAAATGAAAAAATAAGGTGAAAAGCAGAATTTGAAAATGCAAAATGATGGAAATACACTATACCAAATGTCCACACATTATTTCAAATTTGCAGTAAATACAAATAAATCTTATGAATGCATTAAGAAATAAATATATATTTCTATAGGAATTTAGTGATTAACTGTGGTAGGGAATATATTGGTTATTCTACAAATGATATTAGGGAAACTATATATATATATATATATATATATATATATGGTAAATAATTTAAAATTCGATTTTTTCTTACACCATTAAAAACTTCGACTGGGTGTGTGGACTAAAGAAAAGTTAAAAACCATAGAAGTACTGGAACAAAAAATAAACAATATATATTTTTTCCAAACATGGGTTGGAAAATCCTTCTAAGGCATCAATGAAATACAGAAAGCATAGTGGCAAAGATCTTTTTGGCAAAAAACAAAACAGAAACAAAAATAAGAAACTTGAAACTCGCATAAGTGAAACTGGAAAGTGCATCAGTTCATATTAATCTAAAAGCAAATACCGAGTCACAGTTGATGGTAGGGTGTTTAGACACCATGCTGGAAGCAATGTGAAGAGAGAATATAGGAGGCTTAGGTAGGAAGAGTCTAATACTTTCATGTATATAGTCATAAGATAATTTTTGCCAGCCTGATGGAAAGTCTTCAAGCCAAAGTCACACATAAAGGACTGGCAAATCTCACTGGAATGAGCCTGCCTTCATAGTCCCTGCTGCTCAGCCATTGGCTAGGAGCAGCTCTTGAAAAGAATCCTATTGGGTCAAATGTGGCAGTAGATCCATAGAAGCAATGCCCCTGCATTACCAATAGTAGTCAATTGACTACTATCACTAATAGTAGTCAACATCACTCCCCGCGGAGAAGACCTGACATATTTTCGTTTTCATCCCAAAAGACAAAAAAAAAAAAGAGAGACAACTATAGATCATTAGGAAGAAAATGGCAATGGGTAAAATAGGAGCAAATCTATATGTAAAACACATATTCATGTCATTTAAAACTCTACAAAAATATACTTAACGGTTTTCATCCAAGAAAGATAAATTCAAGTGTCAGTTGAGTACAAATGTTTACCTCTCAGACTAACAAAAATGTTAAAATATTTAAATTTGTCAGTGTCATTTGTGGACAGTAGCAATTTTGAAGAATAATTCTAAAAATTTATCTTAGAATTATTTTTACTATGCAAGTTTTCCAGTTAGCATTTATAATGGTAAAAATATTTAGGATATCCTGAAAATCCAGCACTAAAAGAATGGTTAGGTAAATTATTGGGGGAAAAAACTCAGTTTGCCTCATTTACCACATTAATAAAAGAGCTACAATATTAATTCTCACATCATAGATTCTTTTGTTAGAATTCATGTATTCTGAACACTTTAAATGTAAGTGTTCAGAATATTAACCAGCATATAGTATATGCCCAATATTTGGTAGCATTAATTAACATGATGGAATATTATACGATTTAAAAAATCTGAGCTAATTACCATATAGTACTTAAAAATAGAAAACTCTTGATTTTTATTGCCTGAATAAAGCAAGTACCAGAGAAATGCTAGTATGATATTTTAGTAGAATCAGAATTTAAGAGTGTTTGAGTATATGTGCATATGTAAAGAAAAATATCTGAACAGGTATTCTATAAACTTTTAACAATGACTCTTTCTGGGGGATGAGAAGGTAGTGGAGGCTAAGATTTTAATTATTTTACTCAATAAAGTTGAGTAATTATTATTTTATATAATAAAATATATAAAATGCTTTATTGAGCAATTAATAAAGTATTTGGAGTTGTTTGTTTTCATTTTAAAGAGCACATTTTTAAATTTTGATGAAATTTAAAAAATACAATTAGAAAAATTACAGATAATACAGGACCACATTAAATATAATACATATTTACTTAAGGAACATGCGAAAACTAAAAATACATTCTGAAACTGAATATTTCATTTAAAAATAGGTTAACTATAGCCAAAATATAATTTATTTAGCATTTTATTCAACCTTTTGAAGGGAATCTATATTTGGTCCTTGTTTTGTATTTTCTCCCTCTGGGCTTAAAATTTTTAGGTGCTCTATATATCTAGGTCAATATAAGAATAAAAATAGCAAGTGTCAATAAGAAATTAGTGAAGTAGTTCCAAGTTAAAAGATGAATATAAATTCTCTAATCAAAAGTTTTAGCAATATTCTCACACAGACTTTGGCATATGTTGGTGTGTGTGTGTGCCTGCGCTAGGCTTACCAGTTCTACAAAAAAATGATTACTGTAGAAACCAAATAGTCCCTCTCTTATTTTGTGAAATGCTTCTTCAAGTCACTTGTTTTAATTGTGTTAAGCTAATCATAGTTCCTTCCATCATGATCAGTTTGGTTGTGTGTATGATTTAAACTGAGAAAATAATAATATTACATTTATTTGGACAGCATAATTAAAACATAAATCATTTATGATCCAAACTCAACCAAGAGGAGTACTTTTACAGGAATTTTGTAATTTGAAATTGTGGGAGAATCTCTTCTCTAGTTGCTAAGCCTTCCCTGTATGAATCAAACCCAAATCTGGTCATGTTCCAGTGTCTCATAACCACCCTGGTTTAAGTGGGATATAAGGAAACCAGTATGTTTTTTTTGTTTTGTTTTGTTTTTGTTTTTGTTTTTTAAGTGAGAAAAAGACAAGGGACAGAGATTTTAATGATACTCAAGTTCCTGGTTTGTTTCAGCTGAAATTTCTCCTATGCTCTTTCATCTGTTTTGTTTATGAGTCAACACATCTACCCCTTTTCTATAAACAGTTATGAGTTGTGTTTCTGTTATTTGCAATCAAATGATTATATAATGCATAGGTATGTGTGAATAGAGAAATTTACCTATAATTACAAGGAGTTCTTCAGATCCTTAAAACTTATTATGGTATTCAGAATATGAGTCACAGTCATAGTGGTTACTCTGATTGTCTATTTTTTTTGTCTCTGATAGATAATATTATTTTCCAATATAGGAAGAAATCAATATTCTTCACATCTCTCATCTCTCTCTCAAATCATGGACTGCTGTTCTTATGGTTACCCTTGATTATAATGCTGGTCCTGAGCTGATTGTTTTTTCAGCCATATAATCACATTCCTTTAGCTGTGTTTTATATTCGAAATTAGTCTCTCGGAGGAGAAGGAAAGAAGCAGTTAGGCATTTACAGAGGGGGGAAAGGATGAAAAATTGTTCAGAATAGCACAGCTCTAACCCTTCAGAAAATAGATTATGTACTGTAGGGTTGCTTGCTCATATATATGTGTATATTAAATATGATATATAATCTTATATATAATATATACTATATATTATATATGTTATATATAATAATATATATTATATATTATATATGTAATATATTATTGTATATTACATATAATATATATAACATAATTTATATATAATATATAAAATGTATATATTTTATATATTATATATATATATATATATATATATATTATAACAGCATGCAAAAGGTTTTTAACTCACCTAAGTGGATTTTGTTTGCTTCTTTGTCTTAGTCTATAGATTGAATGTTGTCCAGGGTATATATCCAAAGGATTATAAATGGTTCTATTATGAAGACACATGCACACGAGTGTTCATCGCAGCACTGTTTACAATAGCAAAGACCTGGAACCAACCCAAATGCTCATCGATGACAGACTGGACAAGGAAAATGTGGCACATATCACCACGGAATACTACTCAGCCATAAAAAAGATGAGTTCATCTCCTTTGTAGGGACGTGGATGAATCTGGAAACCATCGTTCTCAGCAAACTGACACAAGAACAGAAAATCAAACACTGCATGTTCTCACTCATAGGTAGGGGTTGAACAATGAAAACACATTCACACGGGAGGGGAGCATCCCACACTTGGGTCTGTTGGGAGGGAATAGGGGAGGGACAGCAGGGGCTAGGGAGGGTGGGGAGGGATAACATGGGGAGAAATGCCAGGGGTGGAGGCAGCAAACCACATTGCCATGTATGTAACTATGCAATAACCTTGCATGTTCTGCACAGGTACTCCAGAACCTAAAGTGCGATTTAATATATATATATAATATATAATATATATAAAATATAATACATATAATTTAATATATATAATATATATTATATATATTATACATTAATATATAATATGCATTATTTATATTAAATTCCATTCATGTTAAAATATTTTGCATTTTTCTTCATCTTTTTTATATATTATATATATTTATATATCATACTTTAGGTTCTGGGGTACCTGTGCAGAACATGCAAGGTTATTGCATAGAAACATACATGGCAATGTGGTTTGCTGCCTCCATCCCCCCCGTCACGTGTATCTGGCATTTCTCCCCATGTTATCCCTCCTCAACCTCCCTAGCCCCTGCTGTCCCTCCCCTATTCCCTCCCAACAGACCCAAGTGTGGGATGCTCCCCTCCCGTGTGAATGTGTTTTCATTGTTCAACCCCTACCTATGAGTGAGAACATGCAGTGTTTGATTTTCTGTTCTTGTGTCAGTTTGCTGAGAACGATGGTTTCCAGATTCATCCACGTCCCTACAAAGGAGATGAACTCATCTTTTTTATGGCTGAGTAGTATTCCGTGGTGATATGTGCCACATTTTCCTTGTCCAGTCTGTCATCGATGAGCATTTGGGTTGGTTCCAGGTCTTTGCTATTGTAAACAGTGCTGCGATGAACACTCGTGTGCATGTGTCTTCATAATAGAACCATTTATAATCCTTTGGATATATACCCTGGACAACATTCAATCTATAGACTAAGACAAAGAAGCAAACAAAATCCACTCAGGTGAGTTAAAAACCTTTTGCATGCTGTTCCCATAAGTTATTAGTTAATTTGTCAACCAAACTGTCTGTTGTTTCTATTTATCTTTAGTTTACAATGTTAATGAAAATAAACTTTGTCCAGGAGTTGCAGTGTCCTTTGAGTTTCAGAAAATCCAAGAAAAAAACAAAGGCAAATTCTTACTGGTAAGATCTTTGTAAGTTTCATTGATCTCATGGAACCAAAGGATGTCAAGGGAACATGCAATGTAAAATATCTCTTTCATCATAATTTGACAGATGAATATATAGCGTTAAAATAACCTCTTTTAATATGCAAAGAAGTGTCTTTAATGTCTATTTTTATTTTAAAAATTAGCTTTGGAAAGGAAACAAGAATGAATTTGTATTAACTACGCCTTAGTTCAAGATAATTTGCTCCTTTCTATGCCCAAGTGAATGAAGGATTCTAAAGTTACCAATGTGCCTACATGCCTTTATATTCTCAGATTTCAATGTTAAAACTCCACTACTGTTATTCATAGTTATCGTTTTTATAGTTATTTTTAATCGTAAGTTGGGAGAAGACAATTCAAGTACCACTAGCAACAGGAAATAAAAGTTGACCTGAAGTTGACATTTTTTTTCTTAAATAATTGAATTGAATGAAGGTCAATGGGTAATTCCAGTGCTGTTGTAGTACTCAGTTTTTTTGCATAATGGAAGAAATAAGTTGAACAGTATATTCTTAAATTTCCTTTTTAACTTCAAAATATCATGAAGTGATGATTCAAGGTATACAGTTTAGCAACTAAATAATAATGGCTTCCATATTATTTAGAATGAACACATATCAGTTGATCTTTCAAAAGTGTAATTGTTTTAAGTGGTTTTATCTTTTTATTACATTCTTAATGTAGATTCATGAAGTTCCTCTGACATAAATCTAACAAGCGATCTTAAATTAATGCAGTAAGCAGATCATTTGTGAAATCAAGTTGCTAACTAAAATATTTACTCCTTACAATCTTATGCAATTTTTATTTTTCCCTTTGCTTTCTTAGATTTTTAACAATCCACAGATTTATAATAAAACATATATGTGTATGTGTATATATATGTGTGTGTGTATAGAGTAATAATATAAATGATGAAAATGTGCACATTGCCCTAACGAAGGAAGGGCTTCTGCTTGTACTGGTTCCTTCTATTGGGAAGGCTTAAAAGGAGGGTTCAAACTGAAGCCTGGTCAACAATATTCACTTTAACCCCGACTCACTGATTCTACTCTGTTTTGTATTTTTCTTGTCTTCCTTTGCATGCATGTTTAACATATCTGCAGATTAACATTTTAAATTCCATTCATCTTAAAATATTTTGCATTTTTCTTCATCTTTTTTATATTCATTTTATAAAATAACTTTAATAACAATTCACTTATCTCTTGATATTAGAATTTTGAAATGCACTGGGATAGGAGCCGGATTCCATCATGATCTGTTGAAGCTTATTGAGCAAAGCATAATCAGATCTGCCTAGACAGAGTTTGTGGACTCAGATGCACAAGGCCAGAAATTTGAGACCAACCTGGCCAATATTTGATGAAACCCTGTCTCTACTAAAAATACAAACATTAGTCAGGTGCGGTGGCAGGCGCCTGTAATCCCAGCTACTCGAGAGGCTGAGGAAAAAGATTCACTTGAACCCAGAAGTTTATCATTTTAAGTGATGAACACTGTTGGCTATAGGCATAAGAATGTTTAACCAACAGCGTCCTACAATGATAAAGACTTAGTTTCTACATGGAACAAGAAGTTAGGAATCTGGCAGTCTAGGGTTGACTCAGTGGTGATAGCAGGCACCAGGATGTCATTTATTTATTTATTTTTTTCCCATTGGCCTTTTCTGTGTCTTTCAATCTCATGGGCATAGTGTCAAGGTTCCTGACAAGAAGTCAGAGTTGAAAAGGCAGAAGAGAGCGTGAAAACTGAATATGTTCTTTCGTCATATATTTCCAGAAAGCCCCACTAGGGGACTCTCAAATTTAATTGGCCAGAATTGTTTGCCATGGTCAACAATCAATAAGGGTGTTTGGAAGATGACCAGTTTTACCTAGGCTTATTTCCCCATCCCAAATGCAATGAAATTAATAAGAAGATGAAAATAAATATGGGGTAGGCAATTAGCAGCATATACCACAACCCTATTGTCAGTGCCACGGGAACTGGAGTATCTTATTCTCAAAGAAGGACTCCAAATATAAATTCAGTGACTGGTCATTAGTCACTGAAAGGCAGATTCTCTCACATTGGTGATTAAGATTTCATTTGTGGTTTAAGTTTCCTTAATGTGCACAATGATGTTCTTCTTTTCTTCTTTTGGAACATGGCTTTATGGTGAATAGAGAGGACTGAATTTAGAGAAATGGTGAAAAATTATAAAATATGAAAACAGGATTGATTATATGGGCTTTTTGATAAAATTTACCACTTTGAGCTGTGTTTATGTGTTTTCGTGATGGTAGCTGGCCTTGTAGAGTTTGTAAACATTTCCCAGGATTCTGCTAGTGAGATACAGTTGTCACAAAAAATTGGTGACATAGTAAGAGTTAGTTTTTATTAACCCTACCTTATAGGTGAGGAAACTGATATTAGACAGGTTAAGTGACACACCCAAGATGATAGTCATTATAGAGCATGAAAGCTATATAATTTCTTTTTTTTTTCTTTTTTTTTTTTTTTTGAGATGGAGTCTTGCTCTGTCACCAGGCTGTAGTGTAGTGACACGATCTTGGCTCACTGCAACCTCTGCCTCCCGGGTTCAAGCAATTCTCTTGTCTCGGCCTCCTAAGTAGCCAGGACTACAGACGTGTGCCACCATGCACAGCTAATTTTTATACAGCTAGTGCTCAACTTACGACCACGATTGGTTCCGACAGACCAGTCCTAACACGATTTGGTCGTAAGTTGAGTAGGCTATATGTACAGTACTGTGAAATGATGTTATAAAAATCTTTAAGTCATATTTTATCATAATTTTCTTTCATTGTTATATATCATAATTTTCTTTGTTCATTTTATGCCATTTGTATCATCTCTACACCATTTTGTTTCTTATTTTTACNGAAGAGGCAGGGTTTCACCATGTTGGTCAGGATGGTCTCGATCTCTTGATCTCATGATCCGTCCGCCTCAGCCTCACAAAGTGCTGGGATTACAGGCGTGAGCCACCGCGCCTGGCCAGATTTCTTATAAATTAAGAATTCACTAAGGATTTAGGACTTCCTTTGAGACATTATGAGTCCCTATTATAATTGAACGGAGTAAATGCTGCAACTGTTCATACTGTGAGCAAAAAAGGAGATATGTTTTAAGTGCGATGTAGGATTAAGAGATAGGTCATTACAAAAAGTGAGCAAATAACCATTACACAGGTCTGATGTCCCTCAATATCTGATGTGTTATTAAGAAATGCGAGCTACTATGTGGATAAACAATAGTTTAATAATGAATAATAATTTCAAACAATTTAATAATAAATAAGGAATAATTGCAATAAAAGTCTGGGCTAAAACCCTTTTATTTTTTTGAAGCTTGTTGATTGAAGCTACATCTCCATTTCTCTTTTCATTAAAAACCTCAGTGATTGGGAAATAATTATAAAAATCACTGTAAGAAAAAAATAATGTTGAGCCTTTGTTATGAATTAGGATGGGAACCTGGGTCTTCTTGAGGACAAAGTCCTTATTTTTAATCTTCCTAATAACCCTCTGTGGTAAACATTGCTATTAGGGTGAGAAAGCTGAAATGGAAGTAGAGAGATAAAGTCATTTGTCTAAGGCAGAATTAGGATTCTGCCCCAAATCTATTAAAAATAACCCTTTGAGTTTTTTTTTATATTGTGATTTGCGGGCTTCCTATGATGTTACTGCTTTCACTAAAATACAGGTATCATCATCATCTCTATCATTTTCTCTTCTTGCTAGGCTTCTTCTCTTCCAAGTCTCTGAGTAAACTGATATGGTCTTATCAACTATGTAAACATGATGTTGTAGAAGCCTACCTGTTTTAAATTGTCCCTTCTAAACACTTCTATAGCTTTTTTTGCAAACTTTATTTTTCTTTCTGCTTCACAGTTGCTCTTCTTTCTTGGCTTCTTTGCAAATATCTATTGTCAATATGAGAGAAACAAATTCTTCAAAAGTCCATTTTCAGCACAGAAATACATGGCATTGCCTGGAATCAACTCACTCCTCCCATCCTCCACACTTTGCTAATACTTGTCCCATAATGCATTTTTCACAGAATGATATGCTTACAGGTCTGCAATATGAAAACACCTGTTTGTGGCAGAGATCATTTAGTTGGAAGATACAGAAATCAGTCATCCAAGTTCAAATTCATTAGGTGAGCACAGCTTTATTTAAATTCATGTTGAGGAGACAGATTTTTGTCAGCCTTATTACAAGGTTAAATGGGGTAACGAAGAAGAGTCAGGGGCTCAGACAGAACTCTGAATAATGGCAAGGACTCTCTTCTTTCCCCATCTCCCAGGTGCTTTCTTCCTGTTCCCTTTTTGATTATGTTTTTCTGTGAATACATGGATAAATAGGTTTGCCTGCTCCAAGTCTACAAAACTTCAGAGTTCCACAATACATTCCCTTTAGACGATTTTTTGAATCTCTTTAGTCAAATCCTCAGAACATGAAATGTAGCAAATAAGATGTTCTGTTTTCCTTTGGATCTGCTTTCCCTGCCTGGATAATCAGCTGTGACCACCTTGTAGGTGATGCCAATAGAGTTCATCAGCTGGAAATGCTGGTGGGGAGTGATTTCTCCAATAGAATCCCTATATTGGGAAATGCTGCTGAAGAGTAATTTTAAAGCAGAGGCGTGGTTTTGATAGACCCTCCAAATGTTAGCTACTGTGAACACTTAAAAGAAGAGTACCAGTGAAAGAGGAAATGTCTGGCATGGGAAACTGAGCAATATAGTTCCTGCATATTCTTTACCACATCAAGAATTAGCTCTCATATCGTGCTTATCAGTCATCATTTCTTTATATGTTATATTCTTAGCAACAGTCCTGTGACTTAGCTAATATTACTATTCTTATTTTTTACAGAGAAGGAAACAGGAACATTTACCATGCCCATTTTATAGAAAAGTTATTTGGAAGCAAAGTTAAGGAAATATACTCTCAGAGAGACCAAATTATTTACCAAGAGTTAAACATCTGGCAAGTGGAACAAGGATTTGAACCTAGGCAGTTCACACATATATACAGTACATTTCATTGCCTTCCATAATTGTTTTTAAGGAAAGTAATTCTTACTAAATTTGCTACTTACAATTCAGTGCAGAAAAGTGAATTATCTTCTGCTAATTAACCTGCAAAATGGGAGCCATAAACTCTGAATTGCCAGATAATAGGCAGGTTTTGGAACAAATCTCTGTTGATATTATTTAATCTCAAAATATTTGGTTCACTATTTTGGCATTTTAGTGTAAGATCTTTGTATGTAGACCTTAAAATATGGGGATATAGCAAGGAAGACTTATAAGCAAAAATTGTGAAACTATATTTTTCAGAGAGCTGAGTTTGATGGTGACTGAAAGCCACTTGAGTCTGATGGCTCTTTGGTGTTCTATATGATACATGCTGGTGGTTTCTTGCTTGTTACTCCTGGACAAATGTTCAAGCCACTAAAACCACTTAGGAAATTGGCACTTGTAACAGGAAAAGTCAGTTCCTTACCTTGGGAATCCTCTACCATGGAGAATAATTATCTCAGAAAGCTTGCACCCACTGAAAACTTCAAAAGGGAAAAAAATAACCCACACATTTTTTTTGTTGTTGTTAAGACATCATCTTCCTTAAGAGATTTCCATTTCAACCAGTAAAATGAAATAAGGTAATACAATGCAGATTAACTACAAGGACAAACAAGCCCTGCCCCCATTTTTCTCTGTGTTTATGTTTGAGAAAGTTAACTACTGCATTCTTAAAATACTAATCTATAACATCTTACCTTTAATTACTTATAAAATTTAAAATTAAAACAAATGAAATTTGTTAGTGTTGTTTACCTCATTTTTGTTTAGAAAATATCTCATAGAAGCAGATTTTTATAGTTAGAATTATACTGACTGTAGTTTATCAAAAATAAGCTAGAAATCAAGCTGTCATCATATCCATAGAAGAAAATAATTTATCCATTATGTATTCAGTATTTTGCTATGGGCTGATTGGTTCTCATTCTGTGCTTGAAAATTATTGGCTTTAGTTCAAGAAATACAGAGTGATTTATAGAAGTTATATCGTAGTTCTTCATATATTCTAATAAAATATCATAAGTCCAGATCAATAGGTTGCAATCTCCATAATGAGAATTGAGTACTAAGCAATAAAACATTTTTAAAAACCCCCACATTTAAATGTGTTCCATCATTTATGTACCCAGTATTAAGTGATCTCTGTAATAATTTAAAATTCTGTTCTCAATTTGGATTATTAAAATCTTAAATTTTAGTGGGCAACTCAATTTGAAACAAATTACCTTATAAATTTTGAAGGTTATTCCAGTAGCACAATTCTGATTAATTTAAGTGAATTTAGAAAAATAACATGTATGTGAAAAAATTCAAAGTCCACATATTTGAACTTTCTTGAACTATTTTATTTCTGAAACTACTTAGTTATCATTTTGTTCCTATTAACACTAAAAACAATTTTTGTTAAAAGAAACATTATGTACAAAGTCAATCTTTACAAATTTTATTATAGAAGGAACATCTGAAGATACTTAAAATTAACATACAAAGACTTTCTTCCAAATTTAATTTTGTGAAACTTTTCAAATAAGGTGAAACACTTGTTTTTCCATCTTTTATTATTTAATATATACAGCAGGGTTGAAGGCACAGTGAAAAATAGAGAAAGTATTATGCAAGTAGGCTTATTGCAAACATTTGCATATAGTAATTAATTTAGCCTCTCATAAATTTTATATGGATTATACTGGAAGCAATGTGACTATTTTAAAGTAAAAACACCAACTCTCAGAATGTATTACAAATAAAATTTAAAATTATATCAATTTAAAATGTAATTCTGATTATTTTATTTTAGAAAATACAGAAAAAAAGTTTAACATAGCTCTAGTTTTGTAGTATATACTATCTTTTTCTTTGCATGTATATAATAATGATGGATGGATACACACACACACACACACACCTGTTGCATTTTAATTAATGCTACAAGGGGAACATATTTCAGTCTTTAAATAATGTTGAGAAATGCATTTAACCAACTGCAATTTTCTGTAGTATGAATTCAAACTATTTAGAAGCACTTTGATATCTGGACCCACAAATTTTCATTGCTTTCTTACTCACTAACTAGCACCTGCTACAAAAAGGAGACACGCTGGTTCCTTTGTTTTAACATGCACCAATGCTGCTTATTTCCAGTACTGCATTGTGCTCATGCTGTAGGGATTTGTGGAAATTTGAACGTGAGAGTAATGATTTAGAGTATCTGGCAGAAGAAATGTGTAAGCAGCAAAGCATTCAAAATGTTACCTGGCTGCTTCTAACAACTTATGCTCATATGTGTGAGCAAATAAAGCAAACTAAATCTGGAACTTATATTTAAAAGGGAAGTAGAGTGTTCAAGTTTGGAAACTCTGTAGCCTAGGTAGGAGATAGAAAAGAAAAGCTTTTTTTTTTTTTTTTTTNTTTAATGAAGGAATTCAAGCTAGCTGCAAGATTTGCATAAGTAAAAAGAAGCCTAGAGCTAATATCTAAGACAACTAGGAAAAGGCCTCAAAGGCATTTCAGAGATATTCATGGCAGCCCAACCATCACAGACCCAGAAGTCTAGAAGAGAAGAGTGGTTTTCTGCACCAGATGTAGGGTTCCACCACTCTGTGCTGTCTCTGGCCACTGTTCCCTGTGTCCCAGCCACTCCATCTCTAGCCATACCTCAAAGGGGCCCATGTACAGTTGGATCACTGCTTCAGAGGCTGCAAGCTATTAGACTTGGCAGCTTCCATATGGTGTTAAGCCTATGGGTGCTCAGAGTATAAGAGCTGAGGCTCAGGAGCCTCTGCCTAGATTTTAGATGTATGGAAAAGCCTGGATACCCAGGCAGAAGCCTGCTGCCTCAGTGAAGCCCTCTCAGTGAACCTCTAGTAAGGCAGTGCAGAGGGAAAATCTAGGGTTGGAGGCCCCATGCAGAGTCCCCACCTGGGTATTGCCTAGTGGAGTTGTGATAAGAGGACCACCATTCTCCAGACCCCATAATGGTAGACTCACCAGCAGCTTGTACCCTAAACCTGGAAAAGCTACAAGCCAGCCTATGAGAGAAGTTACAGGGGCTGAACCTTGCAAAGCCACAGGGGCGGAGCTGCCCAAGTCTTTAGGAGCCAACTGCTTGAACCCGTGTTTCCTGGGTATGAGACATAAAGTCAGGTGAGATTATTTTGGAACTTTGAGATTTAAGGACTGCCCTGCTGAGTTTCAGACTTATGCAGAGCCTGTAGCCTTTGTCTTTTGGTCAGTTCTCCCTTTTGAAACAAAAGTATTTACCCAATTCCTATAACCCCATTTTTTCTTGGAAGTAACTAACTTATTTTTTATTTTACAGTCTCTTAGGTGGAAGGAACTTGCCTTTTCTCAGATGATACTTTCATGTGGACTTTTGAGTTATTGCTGCAATGAATTAAGACTTTGGGGGACTGTTGGGAAGGCATACTTTCCAATGTGAAAAGACATGAATTTGGAGGGGCCAGGGGCAGCATAATATTGTTTCCATCTATATTCCCACCAAATCTCATGTAGAATTGTAATCCCCAGCGTTGGAGGTTGGGCCTAGTGGGAGGTGATTGAATCATGGGGGCAGAGTTCTCATGAATGGGTTAGCATCATTTGTTCTATGCTGTTCTCATGATAGTACATGAGTTATCATGAGATCTGGTTGTTTAAAAGTATATAGCACCTCCCTCACTCTTGCACCTGCTCCAGCCACGTAAGATGTGCCTGTTTCGCCTTTGCCTTCCACCATGATGGTAAGTTTTCTGAGGCCGCCCTAGAGGTTGAGCAGATGCCAGCATCATGCTTCCTATACAGCCTTCATAACGGTGAGCCAATTAAGCCTCTTTTCTTTATAAATTACCCAGACTCAGCTATTTCTTTATAGCAGTGTGAGAACTGATTAATACACTCTCACAACATACATTTGGTTAAATCCACTAAAATTGGTACCTCCTTCTAACTACACTAAAAGACACATAGGTTGTATTTTAAGTGAACATATGACAGGGCTCTATTGCTTTTGATCTTACCTATCTGCAACCTGTTATTGGTAACATGGAAATGCAAGAAGGAATGGAAAATGTCAGTGATATCTCTTTGTCTGGATGAGTATATTCCATTTTTTTTTGTATCATGAGTGTGCATAGGACTTACTAAGCAGAGATCGAGGGTATAGCCTTTGAAAACAAAAATATCTAAGAAGCATGGGTTTAATTCCTCAAAAATAATTTTGCTTTCAATAGTAATTTTTGCATTTCTACTAGAGTAAAAATGAAAAAATAAAGTAATAAAATACTTTATTTTAAAGTTAAGTTCTTTTGTATATTTATACAAAAGAAATTAAAATATTTTATTACTTGATTATATTTTATTAATATTAATATGTAAACATTTTGTTTTCAGAAGCAGTATTACAATTGTCACTAAGGATTTTTAAAAATATTGTTTAAAACTTTAAGTAGCGTATTTGTGTTATTAAGAAAAACTATATTTAGGTAAAATATTAAGAAAATGTGATAATTAGAAAAAAATGACATTTAATATAAATGAAACATTTATCCAATCTAGGTTAAAATTATGGTGATATCTTTTAAGGTTAATCACATATTCAAATCAATTTGTAAACTATGTAACTTTATAATCTATATTTGCTTGCTTGAAAACTAGGTAGGTCCTAGTGTGTAATGGTGTATGTTTGTGTGTGTGTATGTGTGTGTGTAAAATTCCCCCATATTCCAGGCTTTTTAAGGTATGATATAAAAGCTTTTGATTACCCAAATAGACAAAAAATTTAAACAAAAAAGTAACAGAAATGTGATCCAGTCTTCAATAATGAACCCTTCGAAAAAAATGAGTTCCTGCTTTAGTGACACTTCTATAACACACCATGTTTTTCTTATCTTCCTAACTTTTCCACAGCTTGTGGTTCCTTGAGAGGTTATAACTGCCTTAAATCTTATCTTTCCAATATGTATTTCCAGAAACACCTGGTCTGAGTCTCTTCATACCCATTCAGATTTCTTCCCACTTCTCCAGTCTGATTTGCTTATTTCTGCATGAACAACAGAAGTCTGAGAAACAGAAGCAAAAGCCTTAGGGCTCAGGATAGGAGCATAAGGGGTAAGCAAGAAAAAGTGCAACTTTATTTGCTCTGAGTGTGGATGCCTGGATGTGCATGCATGTGTGTCTGAGAAAGTGAGGCCTGATGCAGGAGGAGATATTTTGGGGGGGACACACTAGCATTAATATATCCTTTCCCCATTATCACATTCATATTCATATTGTATATCTATAATATATTCATGTTTTCATAGCTTAGATGAAACTCTGCTAAATATTCTGATTAATCTTAGGGATAGTGAAAAGTGCTTGTAAAGATGAAATCCTCACTAGGCATACCATTTTACCACCCTCTCTAGAAGACTTCCTGGTAGAATTCATTCTTGATGCTTTGCTTTTTTTTAACATAGCAGCAATTTTTTCATTTCTCATTTTAAATTTGTTTAAAAATTTAATATGGTAATACTCTTTTTCTTAAAATATGAGAGAGGGGGCTTAGGAAAACACACACATTGTAATTTAAATAACAAAAATTCCCTAAATTTAAATAAGACACATATATTCATATAGATATCTTTAAAAATACATTACATGTAATATGTTTTAAAATTAGTTCTATTCTTTATGATAAGAAGAAAGGATGCCTAGAAATAGAAGGGCCTCAGTCACTCATTAGTCATATAAAAAGAAACATTTCACACACACTGCGTTTAGTAGCTTCAACTGTAAAATGAGGTCAAAACTTAAGGTGCTGGGTAAAATCATCTTTTGTGCTATAATATTGATACATGAAAAATAAAACTTGTATAGGCTTGTTATTTTTATTTACTTTATGTATTCTTCCATAAAAAGAAAATAAGTTTATAATTGGCTTATCATCTGCAAGTATAGAAAGCTAAAAAAAATCTTATAATGATATGGTTGTCATCTTTTTTCCTTTTACTTACATTTTCAGCATTTTACAATTTTAAATATTTAAAATGTACATGAAGCCTGTGGTATATATAAATGCTACTATATTTTTTCCTGCTATAATATCATTACATATAAACAAAAGGTCAGTTGTAAGTACCTGGAAAACATACTGTCTTTCACTAAAACAGGAGGAAATCTTATAGAGGTTCCAGAAAAGTTGACCCCTTATTATAAAGAGAGGCATTGGCTTTACACTATTTTTGTTTGCCTGTTTATAAATGAAAGTAGGAAAGAAGAATATGTGAATAGATAAAAACAATTGTACAAAAGGGAAAATTAGCAAATGAAAATTATGGTAATAGAACAGACTTGTAAATAATTTTGTTAGAAAAAATTATAAATGTATTTAACCCTTTTCAATATTATTTTCTATTATATCATTAGATATTATGTGGAACACAGAAGATGATTGATTATATGACAATAAATAAAATACAAAATGACTCAAATAGAAATATGAATTAAAAACCCACTTTAAAAATTGAAACTTAGTTCTCTAAGAGGATCCCACAATTATCCTTTGGCACCAGCCCCACCCTGTAGTCTCCATTCACTGAATAGAAGTTTTTCACTTTCAGCTAAACTCTTCAGAAGACTGTGAACTTAAGAAAGAAAAGGCATATGCAGTTAACAATTCTTATGACATTGAGTATTGATTAAGCACAGAGACTCAGGAGCCAGATTTTTTTTTAACAGTTCCATTTAACTGTTCCATGACCACTAATCAACCTGTTTTCTCAACCTGGGTTTTGATAGATCTAAAATTTAGATGGTGTAGTGTTAATACACCTGAAAAAGTTAGGCTGGGCACAGTAGCTCACACCTGTAATCCCAGCACTTTGGGATGCAGAGGTTGAGAGATTGCTCGAGCTTAGGAGTTCAAGACAAGCTTGGGCAACATGGCAAAACCCCATCTCCACTAAACATACAAAAAAAAAAAAAAATTAGCCAGGTATGGTGGCACTCACTTGTGGTCCCAGCTACTTAGGGGGCTGAGGCGGGAGAATTGTTTGACTCCAGGAGGTGGTTGCAGTTAGCTGAGATTGTGCCACAGGCTGGACAACAGAGCAAGACCTTGTTTCAAAAAAAAAAAAAAAAAAAAAAGAGGTGAGGGGAAGTTAGAACAACCTCTGGAATTTGCATGTGTGGTTGCTATCATCCTTATGTCTCATTTATAAAAGAAAAGGCAAAATTACCCAGGATCAGAAGAAGCAAAATTTACAATGTCTTAAGTAGATATGTATAGGAGAGATCTTGCATTTGATAACTATTTGTTAATTTTTCAGGTAAAAGAAAGCCAAAAACTGGTAGGAACTATTAATTTTTCTCCTTAAAATTATATTTAATATTTTACTTTGATTAAGGAACTTGCCCTGATATTTGCTAATTTAAATGATGTTATTTTAAAAACTATTTGCATAAAATAACTTGGTAGATTGAATTTTTTAAATCCATCTCTCATTGTCCTCTTTCTTTCTATAGGATGTGCATAATGCAGTGATTTTGGGGTTACCATTGATAATTTAGTCTTCCCTTTAACATCCTTATTATAGGCTTTAAAAAATAATGGAAAGAGCGGATACATACATAGTTTTGATTGCTGATTCAGTTTCTAAAGTTTATGAGAATTACTGTACCTTACAAATTATGATTGTGTTTCATCAACTAATAAATTCATCATTATTGTAGTTGCAGTCAGCTACCATAAAATAGTGACATACATGTTTTTAAAAAAATTGAGACAGTTTCATAATTTTGATGAATCTGGATCATTTATTTTTGTTTTTGTTGAGACGGTGTCTCACTCTGTCACCCAGGCTGGAGTGCAGTGGCACAGTCTTGGCTCACTGCAACTTCTGCCTCCCAGGTTCAAGCAATTCTCCTGCCTCAGGCTCCTGAGTAGCTGGGTTACAGGTGTATGCCACCATGCCCGGCTAGCTATTTTTTTTTAGTAGAGATGGGGTTTTACCATGTTGGCCAGGCTGTTCTTGAACTCCTGACCTCCTCTGCCAAAGTGGAGGATTGGCCTGCCAAAGTGCATGGATTTTAGGCATGAGCCACTGCATCTGTCCTTGAATCATTTAATATACAGAGACATGACACTTCTGTGGAAAATATTAATACATCATTATTATTTAGCTATATATGCCAGCTCATGTATAAGTCAGGGTTCTCCAGAGAGACAGAACCAAGAGAACATGTATAGATATATAAGTGGAGATTTAGCATGAGAAGTGGTTCATGCAACTATGGAGGCCAAGAAGTTCCACAGTTTGCCATCCGTAAGGTGGACAACCAGGGAAGCTCGTGGTATAATTCAGTCTGAGGTCAAATGCATGAGAACACGAGGAGCCCAATTGTGTAACTCCTGGAGTCTGAAGGCTTGAGAACAAGGAGCTCCAATGTCTGAGTACAGAGAAAATGGGTGTCAGTTTCCAGATCAAGGAAAGATGGGGAGAGAGTGAGAGAAAGAAAGGAAAAGAGTGAGAGAGAGAGAGAGAGAGAGAGAGAGAGAGAGAGAGCAAGAGAGCAAGAGAAATAATGCACCTTTCCTCTGCCGATTTGTTCTATTCTGGCCCCTAGTAGATTAGATGATGCCTGTCCACACTGGTGAGTATGATCTTCTTAACTCAGTCTTCTGATTCAAATACTAATCTCTTCTAAATCACCTTTCCAGATTTACCCAGAAGTAACGCTTTACTATTTATCTGGTATCTCTTAGTCTACTGAAGTTGACACATGAACTTTACCATCACAGCTGTACCATCAAATATTTTCTTTTGGTATGTTATAGTTATTTTCATTTTGAGTAATGATAATGTTTTGGCAATTCTCTACACATTAGACAATATATATGTTAAACCTAGGACAATTGAATAAAAATTATATCTTTGAACACCTTGAATTTAAAAAACAGAAATGAATGATTTAGGGTACCAGGATGAAATGGAAGGCACAATTAGGAATCATTTTAAAGAGAATTTAGATCAGGGATGCTTTCCAGAAGGGCTGCTGGATTATGGGATCCCATGAGGGATACTGGGTGTTTAATTGCTAGCCGTAATGGAAAGCTGAAGGAGCAAGTGATACAATGAGAATATTGGGGGGAAATATGAGCTGCAGCTATGTAAAGGTGGTGACAAGGAAAGACTGTGTAGCCACCACCAGAAAGAACTACAGTGCAGTGTTATACTGCAAATAGGGGAAATGCAGCCCTGCTTTTTCTTTCCTCCTGCCCCTTTCTGGTGCCTCTCATTGACAAAACCCAAACAGAAACCAGGGGACAAGGGAAACCAGGTTGATGCAATACCTAGAGATTAACCTTAGGGCACGGAAAAGAGCACATGAGGGATCTGAGGTTGGGAATACACAGGGGGGCAGGGATGGAAAACAACCAGCACAATAAGTGAGAAAACAAGGGTTTACCTTATGTCAAAATCTGATGCTTTTAGATTTTGTGCAATTTAGCATTAGCTACATCATGCTTTCCATGGAATAACATCTATATCTTGTACCTACAACCATCACAAATATGACCTCATTCATTAAGACTCATTAAATTGGATAATTATATGGACACCTCATTGGATAATTATATAGTCAGCTAATTTTTCCATTGTGTTGTAAGGTTTCCTGAGCAGCTTTCTTGGTAGCCAACCATCTATAAGAAATTGGGTAAATTATACCCATTTAGTCAATTAGAATTGTGCTCCCATTGGCCAAATACTAAAGAGTAGGAGATTATCTTTTCCCACGTGAAGTATGAACAGTTTGATTCATTAAGTACATGGTTTTCTGCATGATTTTACGGTATCAGTATTAAATTGTTTCTACTTGTAGTTTCTGCCAACTGGAATGACTTTAGAAGGAAAAGTGGAGAAAAGGGAGAATAAATTAAATGTGACTGAGACTGAGGCAAAACAAACAGATGAAACAATAGACAAAGTGTGAGAGACTACAGCTGACAAATCCAGCCTACCACAGAGTGGGCTTGGAGCACCTTCTAGCTCACTGTCTCCTTTCCAACAGGTTACTTGCTTTTCCTGGCTTGCTTATTACCCTGTTATCTCTTTCTTCAATTCCACTATATGAAGTTATCTCTTTCTTCAATTCTGCAACATGGAGTGCTATATAATTAGGAAATTTCCTCATGATGCTATTAAACTATTTAAATAACATATTAGAACAGGAAATTATTGCTATGGAGTTGCTATTTATGTATTGTTATTTCTAATTTAAAAACTGAATCAAGAAGGAAATTACTTATTTCCCTCAAAAATCCAAAATACAAATGTAGATTTTAGAGATTTCTTCTACTTACAGCAGACTATTAAAGATAATTATAAGCCTAAATATAACAAAGCTAAATGTAGATTTGGTAAACAAAGAAATGCGGTCAAATAAAGGAAACCTCAAAAACAACTGATATTCAGGACCATGATTTGTTGGCCCCATTTCATTGACCTTTTTTTTTTTTTTTTTTTTTTTTTTTTTTTTTTTTTTAACAGGATCTTACATTTATTACAGTTAAGCACATGGTCCACTGACAACAACCAGTTCAGATATGTTACTGATTTTTAAGAGTAAATATATGGCAATAACTTAAGGCAGACATTTGAATATTCCTTTTCATTGAAGAAGGCAAATAAATTATAATGTTCCAAGAAGTTTAGATAGGTAGTTAGATAATAAAATTTTCCTAACTCCTTAAGCTTGGTGCAATCACCTTCAAGTAAGATATCTCAATCTAATTCTCAGATGGTAATTAATAATAAAATCTCTACAATAAGCTAATCACATTGAACACTTGTGGTATTATTATTCGGGGAAGGGGTGGCAGGAAGGGGCTTGAGTATAATCCTGACTCTTCCATTGTTTGAAATACCCTGTGTTCTTCCAGAGGGCACCAAAGGATAGCTATACAGAAGCAAGTGTAAATCAGCCCCAGGGAGCAGTCTCTGTGAGATGCCAGCCTTGAGCTGAAGTAGAGATGAGTTTCAAGTTGCCAAACACCCCCATGCAGCAGTAAAAAGATAGGATATCGACACGCTCAGCTGCATCTTGTTAAAAGCTTCCTGCGGGTTGGCAGAATGAAATCTTTATTTGAAACACACAAACTATTGTCAAGGGAAAGATGGAAAAGAGAATACAGTAAAAGGGCCAAATGCTTTGCTTAACCCACCAGAAGCAAGAGAAAGAGAGAAGTGGTCACGTTGTCTTTGCAACAACTACAGAAAAGGTGACTAACCCCATCACATCAGCATCCATCTGCTCTTCCCATGGTTTTGAGATGCATTATTTCTTTTATTATTAATTATATGTGTTTCCAGGGGAGGGAAAACATATTATTCTGACTAGCAAGGGTGGAAATCATTTCTGCTGCCACTTGGCATTAAGTACTGTAGTGTATGTAAGTATGTAATGACTGAGGGATGACAGGAAACAGCCTGGTCTCATTGAGACCAGCCTCCCTCCTACCAATTCGGTCCAACTCATAGTCAGAGGCTGCCTAACAGAAAATTCATGTAAAACCATTATTGAACACTGACAGGAAGGAACTGAGACAGGAGTGAGTGGTGTGTATTTGTGCAGAGAGGGAGAAGGAGGGGGAAGAGAGAGTATGAGTCAGTCATCATCATCTTGGGCAGACAGCACCATAAGAGGGGCAAGTGCTTTGTATAATTACAAAAAGATGTACACATGTACACACACTTGCACATATGGTGTAAATTTTTTCGTTCTTACCATCATTTCCAAGAACGGTTTTAAGTGATAATGAGTGCTCATGGAAATCTTGGATGGATGAGCTCTGTGGCTTTAGGGAGGCTGAACAGGGTCCCTAGCAGGGCGTGGGTTCAGGAGAAGGGTCCCTTTTGAAGAGCAAAGGGACATAGCAAGCAATGAAGCAGGCATGAAAAGACAAAGGTGAAAGGACCCTGGGGAAAATGTCACCTATATTGATTAAGCTTTGTTTCTTTTCGGGAGAAACTGACATTTCTGCGATTAGATCATGGACATATAAGGAAAGTAGATGGGTCACTGTTTTTACGTTGTTCTTTTTTTGTTTGCCTTTTTTCTGCAGTGCTTACAGCACCTTTGACCAGGTGGTTCCTGAAAGGCTCTTTGTTGCATTATTACAAACAGGATAATTATTTTGGCTTTTTAATAAACGCACCGACGTGGTGACATTGCTCTGTTTAGCAAGAGATAGAGCATTTGTTGCCTATAGCTGTGTGCTCTGATGAGACGTGAAAAGAAAGATGGTAAAGTGACAAAAGATTTCTGCTGTTTTTCTCCCATCCTGCCAACCTTCTTCCCCGAGCTTCAGTCCCCATTTCTAGTTTTGCTGGCGATCGAAGTTCCTCTTCCTTGTCTCCGGAGTCTGGTGTACACCGTCTCTTATGCACTGACCACTCTACCTTGGGATACCGAGGAGGTGGGGAAGAATCCGCTCCCTGCATCCATGTCCAGGTCCTCTCCTCTGCAGCGAGGCTGATTTTCAGCAACTCCTGTACGGGTTTTCCCTTCGCAGTTACCACCTTGGCGGAGCTCTATCCCTCCCTCAAGCCCAGCCAGACGGCCAAGCGCTCCGAGTGAAAACTCCATCCAGTTCAGCTGAAGTACACCCCCTTCGCTAATCCACCCCCATGCCCCTGCCCCACACCTCGCTAAAGTCTGCTCTTCCTAAGCATCGATTCCATTACAAATCAAATCTACATCCCTCACCTACCCACACCCACCACCCCTTAGCTGCTACCGACAGCCTCCCTCGGAAAATTATAATAGCAGCAATAATAACCGAAAAAACGCGAACACCTGAGGAAGCACAACCAGGATCCGCACCTGGACCAGTAATCTGTGGCTTTAGTGATGGGGAATAGCCTGTGCCTGACATGTCCTCCTGTCCCCCCGCCAACTGATTTACCCCGGAGCCCTGGAATCGCGCCAAGGCCCCCGGGCAGCAGGGTCCGCCCAAGCCGCGTCCGGCAGCTCCGGGCCGGTGGGTGCCGGGTCTCCCTTCCTCCCGCCCCAGCCGGCGCGCCCGCACGCCGCCGCCGCCACCGCCTCTCTTTCTCGGCGGGCGCTCGGAGCATCCCGCGCCGCGTCCTCCCCGCCCCGGCCCCCGCCCACCCGCCCGAGCGGGGCCCGGGCGGCTGGCAGCCATCAAGTGGCTCGTTAAGGAAATGCAGGTGAGTGCGTGCGGCCGAGCGGCAGCTGCTGCTGGAGACGTGGGGTGTGTGCCTGTGTGTGCGAGCGAGACAAGGAGGCAGCGTCCGCGAGCGAGCGAGTGCGGGAGCGGCCGCCTCGGCTCCCCGCCCAGCCGCGCCCGCACCCGGCGGCCGGAGCGCGTGGGGCAGCGCCTCGCCCTGACAGAGCCTCGCCTCCTCCGCATCGTCTCGGCGCTGCTCCCCGGAGCCGGGAGCCGGGAGCCGCTCACCGGCCTCCCCCACCCTGCGCTCCCTCCCAGCCAGAGCCCTCCCGCTCCTCTTTCTCCTCCTCCTCGCGAGCCTCCTCCCCTCGCGCGCGGCGCTGACAGCCAGCCTCGGCGGGGAGAGTGCAGGTACTTTGCCTTCAGAATAATTTGCAGGACCCGAGTCGGCTTTCGGGGCGCCCTTTCTTCTTCCTTTGCCCCCTCCCTCCGGAAAAGAAGATCCCACTTTCGAAACAATCAGGACCCGAAGCACCCCACCAAAGCCAAACCCTGACGGGTGCTGTGCATGTGCCGCCCCTTTTTGCAGTTTATTCTGGGCCTGTGTGGAATAGAAAGACAATTCTTTATTTGACTGGTAGGAAAGAAAAGAGAAGACTCCTCAGGGTTTCCAAGGAGGACTGGAACGCCTGCTTTAGTAAGTAAACTGTGCTTCTGTCTTTCTTGCTAAAGTGAGATATATGCTGATTGCTTTTCAATGTCCAATGTCCAATGCTGTGGACAGTCTATTCAGTTGCCTGGGAATAACTTGACTTATATAACTTCAGTAGCTTCTATTTGAGAAGTGGTTCGCTAAGCATCTCTTTGGAGGAGCCCTTAGACGACTTCGATATGGGTTCAGGATAGGCAACCTTACTGGTAATCTGATATTTAAACGCTTATTGTTCAAGAGCTACTGGAAGCCTGCTTTGTGAAAGCTTGGTTGCTTCTAAGATTTAACGATGGTTACCTAGAAAAAGGTTGAGAAATCGAACCCTACTGGCTTACTTCTCCTGCCACATTCAACCTCAACCCTCATCCATGCTAACTCCCACCCTACTCTGACTTCAGTTGGTTGGTTTTGTCTTTAGTTCTGAAAAGCGCTAACCAAAAAGAAAAAGGAAAGGGAAAGTTAATAACGATGGTTTGAAAGATGAGGTGACCATTCTGTTGAGATTTATTTTATGCCTATAAGATAATTCGTGGTGGAAAATCCTGAGGCTAAAATAGTTGGGGAATTTGAATGAACTTAATTTGGAGAGAGAATGTGAAAAATGCTTTGGAGAGGGCAGGGGCTGAGACTGTGACTTTGACACAGCAGGTTATAAACTCTGACAGGGCTCAGCAGCCAGTAACGGGTTTAAGGTGTCTCCTAAGGCTGAATATCTCTGCATCAAAAACTTTTGCAGGCAGTATTCCTCTTGGGGCTAACATCACCATGTCGGTAGCTGCAGCATTTCTTTTAAAGCAAGCAGGACACTCTTCTTTCTACAAAAGGGTTAATGAGTTATATATATATATATATATATATATATATATATATATGTATGTATAGAAAAAAGAGATGTAGTCTAACATTTGCCAATATTTTGTAATATCTAAATAAAACCTTTGTGTTATGTCAGGAAAAATATAGTTGAGTCAGTTTGTTTTGCACAAGAGGGAGAGAATCAATAACATTTCAGTGTTTTTTTCTTTATCACTGCCAAATGGATTCTGAATCTAATTCTTCTTGCATTGTTACATGTACAGTAGATACAGTAGGAGTTGCAATTTAGACAAATCAAACCTGATTTTTAACAAATCCTAAGTTTTTTGACATGGCAGCACTTGTGTTGACTAGAGTCTAATAGTGATTAGAAAAAGTTTATCCCTTTTATCTTTAATAGTCAATTTTCTGTCTAAGACACACTTTTCTAATAAAAACCCTTTATAAGTTAAAAATTGGATTGAAAAGTGAAAGTGCTTATCTCAGAGAATTTCAATAAAACGGCTCATTATTAAATGGTACCTAAGGACTTTCTTGTATTTAATAGTTGAAAATGGTAGAGTGAAAATATTTTTACCTCTTTATCTACTTAAGTAAATCTATAAAAGCATCAGTATTCATGGGGGATTGGTTTTAAAAATTATAAGAGTAAACTAAAGTACAGTTGTTACAAAAAGTTAGACATCCTTTAGAGTTGTTAATGATTACTCAATGTTGAAAGCTCTAAATATCTTGGGCCATAAGTTTTTAGGGTAATGAGACAGGACAAAAGGACAGTTAATGAATTTGTTGACATGAAGTTATCAACTATGAAATCATTTGAGAAAGATGTGTCATTGTTTCTTGATTATTATTTAATTTCTTATCCAAATGAGTTTTCTTAGAGATATTACTGCTCTTAGCTGACATTTCTATTACTGGTTTAAAAATAAATTTAAATAATTAAATGAAGCTCTTGGTTGATCAGATTTGGATTATAACACGTGACCTCTACTCATTTCTGACCTCACATGTCTGAGAGGGTATCTGATATTTGAAAAAAAATAATCAATTATTGAAAAATAAAGGGGAAAATTGTTCCTAAGTAGGGCAAATTTAAGAGTGGTTCAAACATGTTATTACCTATGTTAGTATAGGACATATTTTCCACAGTGGAGAAGACATGACTTATTTGTTCATCCTTTTTGAATTTCTGAAAGCAAATATTTGTAAGTAACATTAAAGTTAACCTGAGATACATTCTGCCTCTGTTGTAATTATGTCATAGTGCTAAGGAAGACAGCCTGAATGAAAGCTGTTTCTAGCAAAGCTTGCACATGCATTTGATCCCTATCTCTATATAATAGATAAAAATGTCAAAGCTGGGTGGGTGATTAAATTGTCACCTTTTGGCCACCAGCTCTCTGTCCTGTACAGAGGTGGTTGCAAGTTTAAAGTTGAGAAGAAAGTTGCTAGTGTCAGCAGTAATGTGTTTTATTATGCAATTGTTCTTGTTATTCAGATCAGATAATGGCCCGATGAAATACATAAGAAGTCTTCAGGGAATGAATGATTAATTCCTCTAACATGTGCTTACTAAAGGAGTTCTTTCTAATAAAGTGCTGTATACCTGCATTTGCTTACAGTTGCAGTTGGTGAAGGCAAATGTACTTTTCTTTTCTTTTAATATTAACATAAAATTTACAAGTCTACTCTTGTAACTATAGCAACATAAAGATGATTTTGTTGACCACATGGTGTTACATGTTATGGAACTCAATAGATGATTACTATTTGCTAAAAGCACTTAATTTAGAAAGAAAACAATGTTGATTAGATGTAATATTGGAAGGTTGAGCTATTCATAACTTTTTTTTCGTTTTATTCTTTATGGAATGCCATTATATCTTTCCTGTGTATTGCTAGTAAGATGCAGGAATCCAAAAGTATGCAGATGCAGAGTTCTGCAAATGGACATTTTTCTTTAATAATGCTGAGAGTAAGTGAAAAGCTAAAATATTACTAGTTATATCCAAGAATTAGCAGAATACTATGTTAAAATTTTAGGAATGGCTAATAGTGCACATGACAATCATTGTGGTTACCACTGGTGTAAACCGTTTTGCAGTTAGAGAAGTATCATTAATGTAACTTTTGATATCTTTACGTTTCTAAAACTGGATTATAATGAAGGGTGGTGAACACAGATTTTATATGATAATTTGAGAATAGGTGACCTGAAATGCATGTTACTTGTTTGAACCTTGCCTACTTAATGTCTTTTTAGAAATTTCTGAAAAAAATGTGATTTTCAAAACTGCATAAATATATCTATCCATATGTCTGTATTGATCTGTCTACTGCCTAAGCGTGTCTCACATTTAATACAGCAAATAACTTTATTCCAAGATCTCTCTGTTGTTTGGAGGAAATACTTTAATTTCAAGAACATATTTTTGGGCTTACACCTATCCTGAATTTAATAAACTTTAACAATGCAAATGATGTGATAAATATTCAGTAATACTAATTTAAAAGTTATAATGAAAATTAAATTAGTAGAATTTTGTACACAGTTGAATGCCATTTGAACTTACCTTCTTATGTATTAATGTACAGTTTCTTTACCACTACTGTTGGTTCACTGTTTTATTATTTTAGGATTTTCAAAAGCATTTGACACCAGTAAAGAATAAATAAATCTTCCCTGATACAATCAAACAATGTAGATCAACTGTACTTGCAACAAGATTTTCAAAACTCTTAAAATTCATTGCTATGAAGAAGAATTAACAAAGAATCAAAAAACAAACATTATCCATTAGGAGAATACTTATGTGATTGTGGTAACAAAGGTTTTGAGTTTTTCTTTTATCACTACAATTTAAAGTGTGACCCTAAGGAGGTAATCTGGACTCTCTGTACCTCTTCTAAGTATAGAAATCAGTTTAGCAATTTAAAAGTCTTTAGAGCTATGTTACCAATATACTGAATATAACTGAAGTAGCATTTTGCAAATCCTCAAATTATACTGTGACAGTTTAAGAATTCTTGTAGGAGTTAAGGGCAGCCATCTTGTTTGAAAGAGGGCTAAGGAAATTGTTTTGAAGTCATGTTAGCAGTACCTGGACACTCTAGTTATATAGATTGAATATTTATTTGGAGTGTTTTTGAAGAAGGAGGATGGAGATTAGGGAAGGGAGGTCGTGGACCCAAGTTTCTCTCAACCACCCTATGCTCCTGCCACTGAGAGCATATTACATTTTTGGATTTTATTACTGTATTCAATATCAGAAGGATATGAGAAGAAAATAAGTAAAAAGGGATGCTTAGTGTCTTTGGTCTTCCTTTTTCCCACTCTGAAATCTCCATAGATGCTATTTTACAAGATCACATTTGGATAAATATGCACAATTTAAATAAGTGTATATTATTCCTTACATACATATTGTAGACTGTCAGAGCTAGCAAGAAGCATAGAAAAAATTATTTGTACCCTTGCATTTTAAAGAGGAAATAGAGAACTTCAAAGATTAAAAGATGTCAAGGTGTGTTGAATTTCCCAGTTTCACAGGGAGGTTTTCCATCCCAGTTCAGAAGCATCTATCATGCTATATTGCCAAGTAAATACACAGACAATAATTTATAAACACCTCTAACTACATTATCAATAGAATAGTTCCAGTGATCATGTAGGATACAATGCATTAACTTTAAAAAATGTAATAACAAAACTTCTAATCATGGAAAATGAACACAGAGAAGGAATATACACAATGTTAATTTTAAATGCTTGCTTTTCTTAAGGAAAGCCAAGAGTTTACTTGTCAATATAATTCGTGTGATGTAATTGGGAACTTTTTTTTCTTCTAGGAAAATCAATATGGCCAATTGTTTTCTTTATGTGATATTAAATATTTGAGTTGTAGCAAGTAGGCCTATATCTCTCTGAAATGTATACTTTAAATCATTGAAGTCTGGGAGATCATGCTATACTTATATTTTTAAATTGTAAAATATAGCCAATGTAGCTGATTAATTGTAGAGATTTTATTTTGTGTTTGCATGTGGGCATTTATGTATGCGTATGTGTTTAAATACATTTGTTCTCTTCAGAATAGATCTTAGTGAAAATGGTGTATTCAGAAGTTTAAAAGTATATGTACAATAATCAAATAATCAAAAAGAAATGACTTAGACTAGTATGTAATATAACAAGTTGCTTTCTGAGTAGTTCATAAATCAAACTTCAACAATATACCATATTACCAAAGCCTTGCCTTTTATAATGAGTCCATATAATTTCTAAATATTGTATTATAATAAGTAAATATTTTAAAGTCAAAATAACTGCAAAGCACAAAGATTTTACCTCTATATACTAAAATACATTTACTTAAATTAGATGCTAAAAAGGATGAGAACAATTTCATATTCAATTATATACATTTCATATGAGATTAGAGATGGCTTAAATGTATGTATTTTCAACTGGTATGCATATATAATACTATCTGATTTACTCTGCGAAGGAACAATTAAAGTATTATAATTAAATACAGAATTCATGAACTTTTGAAATAATTTCTTTTTAAGTTTGCAGATATTTAATCAGCTACAGAAGTCTCAATGCATTCATTATTTTGGAACTTCTGTGAATTACAGATTTTACAAACTGTCCAAAGTTATATTTCTCAAATGTAGTTTGGGTTTAAAAGGGGACTCCTCCAGCAGCTACATGGACAGAGAATAAAGCCAGGCAAGCTTGTGTTCACATGCATTGTTTACTACTACATACATGTAATATGACATATGTATCATAGGAGTCTTTCTATTCCCTTATCTGGTTAAATAGTCCTTGGTCACTTTGGACAAAGACCTAGACATAGCTTCTTTACACCACAAAGATGTTAACCCAAATCTGATATTCTATCTCCTGTTCCCAGGAAAAGTTAATTTAGAGCACAGAATCAGAAAACATGAGGCTGTTTTGGAGGCAGTTAACTTGGTTGGGAAGATTATACGAATATGAGCAGAGAGATATTAAACTGNTAATGGAGTGTTTCCTGTTTCTAAAGTTGAATCAGTGTAGGCCACTTACCAAAGATCTTTCTTTAGGATAGAGGAAAAACACTCAGCTAAGCTGGCATCCCTGGGATCTTTTTCCCAATAATTGGCCTAAAATCTTTATAATCAAAGTTAGAAATTCTACTCAAAGAAAAGGGATGGAGAGGGTAGAGGATAGTACAAGGAGTGACTCATTAATCTCATGCTAGAGACAGAATTCTTTCATTTCTTATTCTTCCCCAAAATGGTTATCAGAATCAAAGATAAGTCTTTTTGGCTGGGCACGTGGGCTCACGCTTGTAATCCCAGCACTTTGGGAGGCCGAGGTGGGACAATCATGAAGTCAAGAGATCGAGACCATCTTGGCCAACATGGTAAAACGTCTTTACTAAAAACACAAAAATTATTTTGGGGTGGTGGCTTGCGCCTGTAGTCCCAGCTACTTGGGAGGCTGGGGCAGGAGAATTGCTTGAAGCATGGAGTCAGAGGTTGCAGTGAGCCAGGCTGGCGCCACTGCACTCCAGCCTGTCCACAGAACAAGACTCCACTTCAAAAAATAAAAAAGCTTCTAAGTCTTTTCACTTTGGGGTTAAGTAGTCATCAGATTTCTAGGGAAGCCTGGCTCATACCTTCATCTCGCCACTTTTCCGTTTTTTGCTGTTGATTACATGTAACCAGCTGGAACCATTGAGAAGGACAGTTTATTCATGAACTGTAGCAATTCTTGTTTTATTTTGCTACAGAAATCAAGGGTAGGACAATAATTCAGGTACCATATTCACATTATGCACTACTCTTAGAAATTGCACCCTCTTTTTTTTCAAACTTGTACATGTTGTCAAGGCAAAATCACTAGTCAGGATTATGCAATATGCATAATTTGGATTATGCATAAAATATATGGATTATGACAGCATAAACCATATAATGTAGTCTCAAATATGTCTTGAGTCTCCTATGTGTCAAGGAGTGCTAAGTAAAACAGCTATGTGCTAACAATGTAAAACTACCCAATTGTGACCATCTTACAGTCTTATGAAACATATTCAGATTATCATAAAATGTTTGATTCCATAGAGAAAAAGACATCTGTTTCTTATGGCATTTTTTCCTTTATGTGACAGAAAATTTTCCAGGTATACTTACATTTACCTTATTGTCCTTTTCCTTTGCTGTCATCCTGAATCACAGGTATTGCCTTTAGAACCCGAGTGGAAGCCATGTTGCTTACTAGGCAGTTGCAGTCTGTGCTGTTTTCCACTGGAATTTTTTGGCACGCTTCATCATCTTATCACTCCAGTGCTAATTCCTTATGTCTGTTCAACTCTCCAAAGTTGTAGAAAGGCAGTAAAGCATGATAAAAATACACCGTACTATCCTCATATTGACACAGTATTAAAACACAAATAATCTCCAGACCACTGTCCAAGTTTACAATCTATTCACCAGTCCCTTATATTTCCAAATTCATAGAATACAATACCAGTAACAGTCAAGACTCACATTATTTTTAGCTATTACCAAAACATAATAGCAGAAGTGCTTTGGTTTTCTCAGGAAAGAAAATAGACAGTGAAAAATGAGGAAATTCTTCCTGTACCTTTTGAGGTGAAATATTTTTATAAGAGGCCTTATAATGTGTACTTTGGATCAAATAACAAAAGAGGAAGGGAACAATGCAGTTTAATGTTTAGAAATGTAGTGGGATTGTTAGATATTGCTGAAGTAAATAGCTCACCCTAGGCTCACTTCTTGATTTCTCTTAAAAAAAAAATCATGGAAATATCTCTGACTTAAGTTTGAAGAGTTTCCCTTTTTATTCTCCCTGAAAACCCTTATCAAAGTACTACTCAACAGAAACTTTGTAAAAACAGTGCCAGGATGATTTATTGTTTCACCTTCAAAAAACTTTTATACTTGTAAATTTTCCAGCTAAATTATATGCATCACAAGGATAGAAAAATATTCCCCATTTGTAATTTCATATTTTATTATATAAGACATTCAATTAGTGCTCAATTAACACTTATCTATAGTACCTATTTCAATGGACCATGGCTTATAAGTGTGTAAGGATTCCGGTGGCTTCTTCTCTGAATAGATGTATTTATTCTGTGACATATGTGCTATCCATTTGTTTTTTCCATGTGGTCAGCTCTGCAAGAGTGGCTTAGTCTCATCATTCATACCTGTGTGGTTGAAAGCAAAAACACTTTCTTGCAGTAGAAGTGTTCTCAGGGATTAAGTCTAGTCCTTTATTCTGCCCCTTAGGAAGATAGTTCTTCCTTTTTATTTATTTATTTTTTTAGGGGCTTGAAGTCTTCCGATTTTCCCATATACCTCTCCCACTTGGAAAACATGTCAGGATTTAATAAAACAAATTACACATTTACTAAGATACAGTAATACTGACCTTTTGAAGTATAACATCAGTCCATTCTAAGAGATATTATAATGATATTATTAATAGAGATATAGATAGCTATTTTAATAGAAAGTAATTTCAGGCCATATTATAGAAGGTTTTGGTATGAATCAAAATTCTGCTGAATACAGACATGAAGAAGCTAGGTGAGAAGATATTATATGGTCCTTACTATAGCAGGCTTTTTTTTCTCCCTTACTCATCAATTCTCTTTCTTCCTATTTCTGTTTCTACTGCCAAGTCCTCCTCTTCTGCCCATTTTTTTTTTTTTTTTAACTTCATGGGGACCTGTGGTGTTTCAGACACACAGGAGTGACTGTGTTGGCCTTATGAACATATAAAAAGATATATTATTAACATTCTTAAATGGATTATCCTATTGTCTGTATTGTTCATTTCTCTTACAACTCATTCATCCCTCTCATCAGCATAACAATCCATATTTCATATGTAGTGTATCACTTCTTGTAGTGGAATTAAAAGAAGTATGTAATTACAATGTTTGTTTCCAAATCAGAGATGGTTTCAGGTCACTATGATCTTTTATTTTCTTCTTGGTTTTTTGAATTTATGTCCTATGTACCGTCTCATGAGTTCTTGAGAAATCTTCAGATAGAAGGTGATAATAAGAGCCAACACTTACTGACTGCTTCATATCGGACAGTCAATATTTTAAGTGCTCTCCATGCATTAGCTTATTTATTCCCATATCAGTCCTGTGAAGTCGGTACAATCATTATCTTTGATTTATAAATGAGGAAACTAAAGTACATAGAGGTTAAGTAAGTTGCTAAAGTTAATAACATATTTTCCCAGATGTACATATTAGTATAGGAGTCAAATGTTACAGTTGCCTAGATTCCGTACATCAAGAATAGAAAAAGTGTGAGATTGTGGATATGCTTTTATAATACAAATTCTTTCAAATGAAGTGGACACAAGTGATCATAAGTAAATGACAACATATGTGAATGCAGGAGTGAAGACATTGTAAAAGTGCTGCCCGGCGGAACAAAGAGACAGAGGACGATTCACATCAAGGAAAACTAACTCCAGTGTATCTCCTCCCAAAGTTGAGAGTTAAGCATAGCACAAATGCTTCTCAGTGTTGTTTTTGTTTCTTCATTTCTTTCTTGGGATTTCCAATCCTGCAGAAAGAGAACCTGATGTGCTCTCTGCTTTTCCCTATGGTGGCCCTTCAAGCTCAGGTCCCTTTGCTTGGGGAGATGAAGTTATTTGGTTCCCACCACACCAACCGCTACAGCCTGTTAGCCTCAGATTTTATGATATATCAGCTCCTTAAACAACTTGCTGTACTTGATGATTCATGACCAAAAGCCGCAATTTTTGAGCCAACCAAGAGTTTTTAGTTAGTTCACCTTGTATGAGAGACGTGATGGAACAGTAAGGAAGATAAGCTCATGGTGGAGTCGAGTGATGTTTAGGATCAACAGGGTCCCATCTGCAAGTTACTATAATTTAGAGTGTTTTAATGCATGCCTCACAAAATAATGAAATGAGACTGTTTTGATTAACCTATGCAAAATAAAACGTAAGGATACTGATTATAATCAACAAAGAAATGGATAAGAACAAGAAAACATAAGTTGTTGTTCTAAGAGTCACTTTAATTGCAATTATTTATTACCTATGCCTCATTGCCATCCGTCCTGTCTGTTATTAACACCCCTGCATCACATTGTATTAAATTTGTTGAAATTTTACTTGATTGTCACGGTAAATTACTTTTATTTTTTTATTTGTCTTTCTCGTATGTTGATCATTGTTCTTATATCTAGTATGGTTGCTCTCCTGACACAAAGTTACAACATACCTCATGGTTTAATCTTCAGATAACCTGGAGAGAAAAGTTAAACTGTTATTTCTGTATTAACTAACATTTTCTAAAATGTTGAATAAAATAATCCTCAGTAAACATTTATTGGGCTTCTAATGTATGAGAAATGCTGCATTTGTATTGATTGAAACCTGGAGCCCTAATTTTGAAAGGACAAGAGAAATGTGTTTATTATATGAAATTATTAGAATTGTTATATGACTTCTAAAAATTGAATAAAAAATACTAGCTTTGCTCTTACAATGTATTGGATTAACACTTCTTATGTCTCAGGTATACATTTGTCAGGTTACAATTTTAATTAATACCACAAGATGGCAAAGCACATATCAAAAATTGCTTTTCCCTATAGTAGGAGGGACACATAAAATAGATACAAAAATAGAAAGTTAAAATACACAAAATAGAAGGTTAAAGTTGTTTTGCGACATATATTTCAAGAGCACCAAATCTCTTCTTTTCAGGTGTGAAAGATACGTAAACACTTAGTGAACAGGGTAATTGGATTATCTTTTCCCCTGTGAGACAGCTCTTTTCTTCCCTAAGGTCTTCTGATTACTTGTTAAGAAAATTCAATGGATTTTCAGTTGTAAATGAGAATTGAGGAGTAGAAAATATGCCAGGCTGGGCAGTTTTTTATGAGGCAAACTTGTCTACTAGAGACTTTCATGGAACAGCTAAATTCTAAAACTGTTATGAGCTAGAGCTTTTGCCTTCTGTCACTGAAAAGCTTGCAGAGGAGCAGTGGTTAAAAAGACAACACAAAGAGGCCCTCAAATATTTAAAACATCAGCAATACTATTATTTTCTTTCTGTTTATAATAAAAGAAGATATAAAATTCAGGTCCAAAGTTTTTGTTTTGTATTCCTTATTCTAGAAATTTAATATAATCATTATATGCAATATAATTTGAAAATACACTATATATAGTATAAGATATCTTGGATTAGGTCTCCACAGGCAAACAGATGTAGTAAGCCCTGTTATTTAGCTAAAATAAGCAAAATTTACAACTGTAAGACAGCATACTACTTTATAAGTCTAAGTTGTCTCATCAAACTTATGGTAGCCTCCACATATAGCACAGTAGGGGCCTACCATAAAAATGATACCTATTAGTGATCAACCCCTATCAGGCTGTCTGTCTTTCTTTCATTCTTTCTTTCTTTATTTTTATCAAATTCTTCCCTTTGGACATAACTTTACATCAGGGTCTTACCAAATATTACCTGGATGGCTATCTACTGTCTCCCTGGCTCCACCTTACAGTCTCTATTCTTTTTTTCTACCACCAATGTGAATTTTAAAGTGCAAATACAATCATGATTAAAATATTACTATTAATTTCACATAGAGTAATGTTAAAAAAATTATTGGTGTGACATAAAGGAATCTTCATTACCTAAATTTGCAAACTGCCTTTTCATCTTTATTTCTTGCCATTTTTTCCCCTGTAGAATTTTATAATAAAGCTAGAAATACCTTGAAGTTTAAATTGAATAATTTAGGTAGCTTATGATGAAAATGATGATGATAATGAAGATTTATAATTGCATTTTCTCTGTTGGAGAGGCTGTCTCATGTTTTGTAATATTATATGCATTTTCTCTTCAGACACTAATTTTGAATCTGATTTCAGAGTTTCATATATAGTGCTCTGTATGAGACTTCTTTCTAGTTAATAACATATATACCATGAAATCCAACTTTTGAGGAACCTTCTTGTTTTTGTGGATTTGCTCATGATGAACCACCTACTATATTATTTCTGCACAACAAATTGATCAGCTTTCTGTTTTTTTCCCAGCAGCAGCCAGTGTCTATCATACAAAGTAATGGTCTCTAGCAAAATTTTATGTTTTGTCTCTCCTGCCAAATCCAAAATGGTCGGCTTCCTTTGGCTCACCGTCCTGGAGCTGTGTGGGTTTCTTACTTAGCCTGGCCTTTGGCTCACCATCCTGGAGCTATGTGGGTTTCTTACTTAGCCCGGCCTTTGGCTCACCATCCTGGAGCTGTATGGATTTCTTACTTAGCCCGGCCTCTGTAGGCATGTACTTTGTTGCTCACAGCTTGGTTGAGCTCCAGGTCTTTGTTGCTGGAGATGCTGCTGTAATGTCTGTTGAGTATGGCATGTATGGAGTTACTCTCATCAATCTTAAGAATTTGGGTGTACTTTCCAGGCTTGTGGCACACATTGTACAACATAAAATCTATCTTGAAGAGAATGTTGTAGATTAAAATGGTAGAGTATATATGATATTATTTTTTTTAAAAATGTAGTTTTGATAGTAAGAAATTCCAGCAAACTCTTTTGTAATATTTATGTAATATATGACCAATTTTCTGTGGAATTACCAATTTAAAAAGAACTTTAAGGAAAATTGGTTTATATAATAGTTTAAACAAATCATTTTAAGTTGATCAGATTTGACTTGTCTTAGGAAAGTTAACCCAGATTTAAAATACTATGCCATAACATAAAGTATGTAATATAACTACAACCTCAGTTTCTGTATTTTAAATGTATTACATGAACACTTACTTTAGGTAACAGACCAAAAATAATGTGACAGCTATAAAAATGTTGATATCATCAATAGTAAAATATTCCTATGATCTAGAGAACCCATAATATTGGGAGACTGCTTCTTTGAGTCAGTGATTAAGGGTGATGATTATTGATGCTGATCTGTTGGGGAGATTGAAATAACTGGGAAGTGTAAAAGCCTCTGATTAGAAGGGGAAATAAGCTCTTCTGTTATTGGTGAAAACTTCACAGAACTAAATGAGAAAAATAGGCTATTTTTTTTTAATAGAGCAATCTTGAATCATTTCAATCTGTGTAAAATCTTGAAATTGTGTTTTCTGATTAATTAACAACCAAATGAATAGAAAAATAGTTCAGAAAATTTCATGACCAAACTTTGAAGAAAAAGTTGCAACATTTGTCCTGCCAAGCAATGGTTCTTTGCTTATTTGTTTATTTATGCCCATAGAATAACCAGTCTAAGAATTCTTAACCACCCGTCCCTAAGCTTTGGGGTCATATGTCAGAATTTCTGAGTAATGTGAAATCAAATACGTTTAAAGTACTTGTTAACCCATATGCTACACTGCAGTAGAAAAGTAAATATTATAATTTAAGTATTCAGCCTTCATTGTTGTGTAAGTTAAAGACTAAGCTACTGTAACCATAAGACCCCCAAAACAAATATCTGAAACAAAGTAGAATCATCGGTCATTATAATCATTATATTCAGATAATAACTCAATTATAATCATTTAACTGTGTTAAGATGAGTAGTTGAGGCTGATGGGATGACATGGTTTTTTTCAAGGTCATTTGTAGATCCAGGCTTTTGCCATCATGTTGCTCAGTCATCACCTAGGGAATGGTCCTCATCTACACAGTCAGATTTTGATCATGAACTAAATTGAAATCACGGAAACTAGATAGCTCCAGTTTCCTTGCACAAAGCAATTTCCATGTCATTGCTATTGAACCTAGGTAAGTGGTCACACCTAGTTGCATGTGAAGCTGGGAAATGTACCACAGCTGTTTAGTTATATACCTAGCTAAAATTTGAGAGTTTCTGTTATTAATAAGAGGAACAGGAGAGTAGATTCTGGAGTTTGTATTCTCCAGTTTATTTACTCCTTATCATATCAAAAATTGGTAGTGTCATACATGCTCTCTCTCCTTTTCTTTCTATCTATCATCTACTAACCTCCTTTACTCTCTGAATCTATAATATGTGGTTCAGATATTTTGTTATCTACTCTAGTTTGGATTATCCACTTATTTACCTCTCTGCCTATCCATCTACACACACACATACATATAAATGGCTCAAAACATTTAATTTCACTAGTGAAGAAGAGGCTCCATAATGTTGAATGCCACATTCTTATTGCTGGTTTCTCAAAAGTAAAGGTGAAATTAGAATCCAGGTGACAACCCCCAGTCCAGCTTTCTGTGAGATAAAGAATGTAACTGGCCTTTTGAGTAATTTTATTTTCTGCACAGAATAACCTAAATATATAACATTTTAGAGAAGGTTTCTAAATTGTTGCTGTGATTTCTTTACCATTATGCCCCTTTCATGCTGCTGTATCAGCACTTGCTGTGTTGGTGATTTCCAAGCAGAGACCATGAGCAGAGTTTTATTTATTTAAAATTTTAATATTAAGCTAATTTTACTTTCTGAAGAAACATTTACTTTGAGCTTACAAATTCAAAATGCATAAGTTTTATGTAAAACAATATAATATCTTCAAATTCTAAGTAATAGCTAAGAGAAAATTAAATAATAACAAAAACATAATATTGATACTCTACAGTTATAATTCACACCTCTTTATGTGTTGTTTTCTGCATTTAGAAAACTGGACCTTAATTTGTGGTTTACTTGTCACTCCATATACAGTGCGATTGTCCGATAAGACTATCTCAGTTTCCTTTGAGTCCTGCTGGTAGATTTGATGAGGGCAGCAAATGCCTATATATCACGTCACAGCCATCCATCAAGAATGCATTAGCCCTCGTGCTTTCCTAGCAAAGAGTTTTTATGAAATTGTCCAGATAATCAAAATACCATGAAAGCTTATAGAAGTCCCACCTGCAAAGACCCAGTGTTCAATAGAAGTTATGTTATGTTCTTAATATAAACTATAGAATTACTCACTAGAAAGTTTATGCTTCTTGCTGACATTCTAGGTGTAAATAATGCAAGAGTAAACACTTTAATAATTTCAATTAATTCTGAAGTGTAGCTTTAATTTTTCTAATTACAGCCGATATTCCTAAATCTGGGACTTCTGGCGGAAGTTAATGAAATCTTTGCTTACCACTGCAGTTGCGTTATAGAACCTGCTGTTGAAGTGCAGAATGTGTTAATTAAAAATATTTTCCAATCTGAATGAGCTGTTTTAACTCCTTAACAAAGTTTCAAGTCATGCATTATTTTAAAGTGGATATTAAATGAAGTCCAACAGCATTTTTTGATTTCTACTAATTTGATATTTTAACGCTAATATCAATTTTTCTTTTTGGAGTCAAATGGTGAATCATTACCTTAAGTCAGTAAATTTATTTGAAGAATGAAACCCTGACAGTGCTCAAAGCATACTCATTCAAAGCATAGCTTGCTATAAATTTCCTTTTAATAAATGAAATCAAATATTGACTTATGGGATATAAAGATAGTCACATGTTTATTTGCATACAGTAAACAATTATAAGGCAGTCTTGGTACCAAGTAATGTATTTTGGGGAGAAATTTTGTTGGAGCCCTTTAATGTCCTAACTTATTCTTTGTACTGTTGGCAATGAAGCATTTATTTTCTCCAGCAAACCTTAGTCTCTTATTTTATACATATGTATATAAAATAGTGGAAAATAAATCCGAGACTAACCTAGATAAGACCCCTTAATAACCATCACGCAAAGATAGTTACATAATATTTTTACGCTGTTAGAGGCAGCTCTTTTAAAAAACACCTATAAATATTTATGTTTTATTTGATTAACTTGGCAAAATTACATATACTACCTAAGACTGTGTTTTTACTACCAGTCATGCCTCATGTATTGAACATATTATTCATGTTCATGCAGTGTAATCAAATGCTATACTAATATTAAAGGCAGATACTATTAACAACTATGAGACTAGTACCTTAGAGTTTAGCCAGTTCTCACATATATCAATCATATTATCCCTGATAAAATAAGCTTCTTCTCTTTAACTTCCCATTCTTGACTACCAGCTTCTAATTTTTCACATTCTACCAGCTCTTAGGGATGTTTAGCATTACACTCAATATGGAATCATGAGTTAACTTAATGCTCAGCTTATTACAAAATAATTAATGTAATAATTAAATTATGCTATTAATAGTCTACATTTAAATACATTTGTTTATACTTTGTTTCTTTTTATTTTATACTGCCTTTACAGTTAGTTATTGTTTATAACCATCAAATGTCACTTTAGAACAAAATATACCTTCCTAATTACTTGACTGTGAATTTTTTTTTTTTTTTTTTTTTTTTTTTTTTTTTTTTTTTTTTTTTTTTTTTTGAGACAGAGTTTCGCTCTTGTTACCCAGGCTGGAGTGCAATGGTGCGGTCTCGGCTCACCGCAACCTCCGCCTCCTGGGTTCAGGCAATTCTCCTGCCTCAGCCTCCTGAGTAGCTGGGATTACAGGCATGCGCCACCATGCCCAGCTAATTTTTTGTATTTTTAGTAGAGACGGGGTTTCACCATGTTGACCAGGATGGTCTCGATCTCTTGACCTCGTGATCCACCCGCCTCGGCCTCCCAAAGTGCTGGGATTACAGGCGTGAGCCACCGCGCCCGGCTGTGAATTCTTAATCTAGTGCCTCTGTATGACAGAGGCTCCGTAAATGTGAATAAGTTAACTAACATATATGTGCATGTACATGGGTATAAGATATATGTTACTTATAAACATAAAATGCTTTGGGAAATTTAAACAACTTTTACTTTTTTGTGTGTTCAGTATAAGTTCTGTATTGTTAAAGAACCTGGACTTTAGAAATAGTCAAACTCAGATTTTCGTTTTAGCTTCAGTATTCACTGGATTATTGAGCTTGAGACAATTATTAGTGTCAGAAAACTTCCATTTTCTCATCTGTAAAACAGACATTATCTACCTTAATGTGTTTTTATAGGAATACGTCAGGAAGCAAACATAGTTATAAACACATGTATATATTTGTGTATATATAACTGGTGGGTTAGAAGAAAAACGATTTGAAAGGAAAATAGCTTTAATTATTTTTTAAAGAAACACATTACAAATCACATGATTAAGGTGTGAAAACAATGACAGTATCTGGTACTTTCTCTTTTAGATTGCAGTCTTTAATATATACTCAACAATCTTATTATAAGGTTCTTAATTTTTAAAACATCTAATCTTAAATGTATAATGGAAAAAATACTCTGGTATATTGGAATATTAGTTTATTTCCTCCCTAGTAAAGTAGTTAGAGCTTATAGAAAGAGTATTTTAAAATGTACTTTAAGCTGTGCTTTGGAAAACAGCTAATGCAGATCACTGACATATGTACATAATTCTAATTTTTATTTATTATAAAATACATAATAATTGTGAATCAAGTAAAAAGTAGCCATAAATATTAAATGATATAGGCAAATTATATTTAAAGCATAGGCATGATTCTGTATCTGTATACCAAAATGAAATCCCCCCAAAAAACCCACTTGCCTATGGAAGATTAGCCTATTTGGTATACCAACTGAGAAGAAAACATGTCTTTTTAAATGGTACTACTTTGCTTCACTTTGCAGAAATTTAGAGCCAAGAAGCTTACTGAATTATTACTGATTTTTCCAACTTATTTGGAAGTAATTATTGGTTATTTGAGGAAAAATTTGTGTAAAGCTATTTAATTAGTTGTAAATTGCCTCATTATCTTTTATAGTTCATCTCTTTTTATTTTACTTTTCACCATTAATTTTCTTTAATTAGCAATTAACACTAAAAAAATTCTTTACATCAGCTGCATAGATAATTAATACAGTCCTATGGATTTCTGTAGACACAATATGTTAATGGATGCTTTGATTTGACCTAAGCCTCATTTTCACTCTGAAAATTGTACCTCTACAGAGTTAGACAAGAAACACACAATATAAGCAAATTGGTTATTTTAAATTCTGAGGTTAACATATGGCCTAATTATCTCCTTATAAATAGTTATCATTTGAATAATTAAGTCAACCTGTCATTGAGCTTTTGGGGGTAAACTGTTTCCTGAAATTTCCCCCCCACCCACTCCTTGACAACATGAAAGTAAAATTCGTATCACTTCTATCTCTTTAAAGTGCAAATGATTCCATAACTAAGTAGCATTTTTCATTTAATTTGGTACTGTGACAAAGATCGGCTCAGAAATGTGTATCTGTACTTCAGTGCAAGGACATCAAATATTTTATCCTCAGCTGCCCTTACCACACACCTTTGAACTAGTAGATTTCTTGTGACACCTCATTAGACAGAATAATTGTTGCAAGGGTGTGACCTTGTACCTCTGAAGCCATCTCTCATTCGATGGATGGTGTGAATGACTAAGTGGGTCAGTCTCAGAAGATCGTAAGCCATTCGTTCTCATTAGGCTGCCAGCCATCAAATTCCAACAACATAGCAGGTTGTTTGAGAAATGTAGCGATTTATTGAAGGCATTTCTATATATGTATTTCAAGGCAATCAGCAGTTCAAAGAACATATATTAACTGAAAACTCAGGTATAAATAGCATCAGTTTATTGTTGCTATATTAAGCTCCTTGTTTGTGTTTAAACTGATTTGATATTGATAATTGATCATAATTCCATAGGTACTTTATCTTTTTGAATTTAGTTAAATGAAGATTGAAATGTAAAAGGGCAATTCTGGTGTCACTAATGAAGATAGCAAAAGCATTATCCAGTTCTGTTTTACTCAAGACATGTGCAATATAATTTCTTCTTTATTTGTATTTAAGGGAAATACATAGAGAACAAATATTTTCTTAAAACTAGAAGTAAAGTGTCCTCTGTAATTATAGTAAAGTAGATTATATAATCTGCTTGTTCAGGCATATTCTATATAACAGGCTATAATTTCTTTGGAAGGGGATGGCAACTAATATGAATGATTTAAAATAGGCAGAAAATATTGAAGCACAACACAAAGAGTTTATTTCTTATAGGGAAGAAGAGAAAACTTTCAATACTTCCTGTTTTAATAACTTAATTTTGCTATGTGCTGAATAAATGTTTTTAAAACAAAGCAGAAGACTGTAATGGCATTAAGAGAGAAATGCTTTGTATGAGAAGAGAAAGCACCATTTGGGGCTTGAGGAAATATTTTGGAAATCTTAGGTTTCCTGTGTTCTGTCTATGCAATAAGAAGAAAACACACATTTTTTACAAGGTTGCAAATAGGCTTAGTTTTTTTGTGGAAAGCATATTTTGCTTCAAGATTTTTCCTTCATTTTAAAATAGTTCATTAACATTTCTCTGGATCAAGATCAAAAATGTTGTCTGTCTGCCAAATTATTTAGAGAATTCCCAATATCTTTGTATTAGCGTGAAGTCTGTCATATATATTAAAACAGGACTATTCATGATATAGCCTTAAATAAATATAGACATATTTAGAACACGAACACAGTTCTGAAGCCATGGTGACTTAAAAATTCCTACTCTCTTCTGTTTTTCTGTATATTGTTGATCTAGGTTTAGCCAGTCCATTAATATAAAATGAAGTCATACTTGTAATAACACCCAAATATATATGACTTTGTTCTCCCACTGTTTTAATTGTAGGAATTTGAGGCTTCTAATAATCTTTATTCCAATATTTTATTTCTTTATGTTTTCATGAGTAATCACTTTTCATGTGCTGTATGAATTTATTATTCAAATTATAGTTTATGGACATCAGTATGGGTATGACTTGGGAGCTTGTTAGAAATGCAGAATCTTAGGCCTGACCCCAGACTGTATGAATTATCACCATTATTTAACAAGATCCCAGGTGTTTCCTATTACGGGTTGAGAGACACTGTTTTAGGATGCAACTCTATGTTCTTCTTATTTGCTTCACTTGTCAAAGTGCCACATCACATTATATTCTACCTACGGATATATTGGCAACTGCTTGGCCATCTATAACTGACATGGCTGTTACCTGTAGCTGGCTTCCCAAGTCTTTATTCATGAGATGCTGTAATGTTCTGTCCTTCAACACCTTCTCCCAACCATGAAACAGTGTTTTCCACTCACAGAAGGAGAAACTAAGCTATCATTTTAAACAGTGTTTTCTAAAGTTTTGGTGATAATAATGAGTAAGTTTACCCAAAGGGTAATTAAACCAGCTGTTGCATTTGGCTTGCTTTAGTCTACTGGCTCACATGTGTAATACTGGGACTTTCTAGGACATCGCCCCACTTAGCTCAGAGCTCCTTCCCATTAATCTTTTCCATAAGTGTCATATAGGTGTGTTCCTGGGGAGTTTAGACCCAATTCCTAGGAATTTTTGGCAGAATAAGATTCTGTCTCACTTCAGTCTTAACACTCAACACTAGAGTTTCTGTGATTTGTTCTAGGTTCGGCCTTCTGTTATTTATCTGTTGTTGCCCAACAAAGTACTCTAACACTGAGTTACTGGAAACAACTAAAATTCATTAACTAAAAAGTTTCTTCGAGTGTCTCAGCTGTGTGGTTCTGGCTCAGAATCGCTCACAAGGCTGCAATCAAATTGTTAGCGGTGGGAGTTGGGGTCTGCAGCCATTTCCAGACTGACTCAGTCTAGAGGATCCACATCTAAGCTGCAGCTCCTTGCCATGTGGGCTTGCTGAGGCTGCCTGTAACATGATAGGAAATAGAGGTGGAATAAGCATGAGCAATGGAAAGAAATGCCACCCTGCCTTTTATGACCTTAGTAGAATTGAGTCCCTAAGCACAGCCCACACACAACAGGTGGGGATAAGAAAGTGTGAGAATTCCACGAGGCTGGGATCTTTGCGGCCATATTGTAGGCTGCCCAACAAAGTGTTTTTCTTGGGAAAGTAAATAGTACTTCCCTCAAGGTGTGACCTCAATTTCTGTTCCCAAAAAGGTGATTTTACCAGATCTTGCAATGAATAAGAAATATACATTAATGGGAGGGTCTAGTTTGCGCTGTTTTAAGTAATCTGCAGCATTAGATGACAACTCTCCTTGAATTCTTTATGAAATCTTTTCATCCCTGTGTTCACATCTTCTGCAAACAACTCTCAAAGCAAAACAAGACAAAATTAAGACAGCTCCACAAGAGCATTTGTCTTCTCAAAGCACATGCCAGTAGTACAGGCCTGGTGCCTTTTACAGTCAGTCACACAAAATAAATTAATCTTTATTCTTTAAATTTGTCTGCTACTGTCAAACCACAGACTTACACACATACACATGCATAAATGAAAAGAATAGAAATGGAAATGGAGTAAGCACAAGTAATAGAAAGAAATGCCACCCAGCCTTTTATGACCTTGGTAGAATTGAGTCATAAAGCAGGGCCCACACACAACAGGTGGGAATAAGAAAATGTGAGAATCCTAGGAGGTTGGATTCTTTGGGGCCATATTGGAGTCTGTCCACTAGTCTTTTTCTTAGGATAGTAAATAGTCCTTCCCTCAAGGTATGACCTTGTTTTTATCCACAAAGAGGTCAGTTATGATCCTTTTTTAAGAACATCTTTAAATCAGCTTTACTTAGGTATAACTTATATACAATGTTATATATTTATATAATTTTTATACATTTTATATAATTTGCATTATACCAGGTATTCAGTTTTCAGTATATAATATTTACATTCAGGCTAATAGTGACCTTATGTAGTTTTCCACTAGGAATAATGAGTGGGTTTTGGTTTTACATTTGTGAAACTAAAGAGAGATTTTGAGGGTATGACTATACAGAGGAGGAGCCTGTTTCAAAAATGAATTCGACAGAGAATGAATAAGCACATTACTGTGTTTCCATACACTGGAATACTATACAGCAATACAAAAGAATGAACCACTGATAAACTCAATAATGAAAATGAATCTAAAAGAATATATGTTTACCAAAAGAAGCCAGAGACAACATATTATATACAATATGGTTTTAATTATATGAAGTTCTAAAACAGGGAATATTAGATTTATAGTGCTAGAAATGACATCAGTGTTTGCCTATGGGAGGGGAGCTGTGGAAGATTGACTGAAAAGGAGCAAGTGGCAATTTTAGGATAATAAATATACTCTATCTCTTGGTATAGAAATTACCTGGGTATATGCATTTTAAAAACTGCTCACTTAAAATAGGTACATTTTATTGCATATAAGTTATACCACAATTAAGCGGATTTTAAAAATCTACAAAGAAGTAAACTATGACAATCTTTTTTTTTAACATTTTTAAAATTACAACTAATACAATGTATTGTATTGTAACTAATACATAGTTACATGGCATTTTCCAACTTCTACCTGTTATTGCTAAATATTGTAAACTTGTTTTCAGCCTGAATACCCTGATTTGTATCATTGTTCTTAAGGCAATGAAATTTGAATCTTGCTAATTATCACTTTATACTAGGGCTCAGAAGTTTAATTATGAAAGTATTATAGATTGTTGCTGTTTTCAACTTATTGACATGTCAAACTTGGAACATCATTAGACTTGGTTTATTTTTATTTTCAATTTGTTTATATACTTTTTAATGTCAATTTCTATGTCTTACAGGTGGTTTCAAATGAAGTCACATTAATAGTAATAACAAATTAAATTTGTTCGTAAAATTTTCTAGCTTGTGCATTTCTTAGTCTTCTGCAAAACATGCTAAGTATTCTTAGAAGCTCCAGGCAGATATTTCATGTGCTCACATGTAAATTCAATCAAAAGTTGTATCAGCTGTCACTGGCCTCCATTAATGCTTGCTTTCCTCATCCTGATTCTCAGCCTTCTGCTGGCTATTTCTTTGAGCATCTGATATTGCATAGATCCTACTGTATCCATCAGTTTCTGCTGTCGTCTGTCAGAAATGTCCAGGGTCAAGGTTTTATCCTGTTTCATAGTTGAGGCATGGAAGCCCTTTATAGCTGTTACCACAGTAATTCATTGCCGATTTTGGCAAGAATGCCTCCGTCTCTCCCCCTTTAGTTTTTATTTTATACTTTACTAGAGGGTGGCTACTTATGCTCTAATGCCTTAGTCATTTACTGAAACAGCTTCTTCAGTTTTACTTATAAGCTCCTTTTCAACTCTGTTTGCTTCACAGGACTCCGATGTGAAACTTAACCCAGATTAATCTGAGTGACTGGTCTCATACTTCACTGATAATTTCCTTTCTTCTTCTGTGACTAAAATTTGTTATTGGGTCAAGTTCAGTGTGTATTCTTCACTCTTATAGGCTGTGTTCTCTTTCAAAGAAATTGTTAGTTGCTCTTTATAACAGGATTTCTCCATATCTGTTTGACCTGTTTATCTGACCCACACGGACATTTCTGAAATCCTTTTATAGGTTCATGTGAGGATTCCTACTATGTTTTCTGACTTTCAGTTATATATGATTTCAACTTTACTACAGCTAAAAACCGGAGTTTAGGTAACATTCGATATGTGAGACAACTCTATCCAATTATGATCCTGAGAAGTCATGAGCAAATATATACTCATTTTCTTCTTTTGTGAAATGAGAAGGTTCTACAACGTTACTCAGTAAGTTATCTTCCCCTGATGAGACAGATTCTAGTGAGAGAAATAGACCAAATAAAATGTTAAAAGAAAAAATGTATTAAATATTGTTACCTGCTAAGGAGAAAATAAAATAAAGCAGTAAAGGGAATACAGGTAGTATGGAAGTGTAGGGTATACAATTTGAAATAGGTGGCCAGAGAGACTTTTGCTAATAAAGAGGCATTTGACTAAAGGAAGAGATAACCTTTTAAGTGCCTTCCAGGTCCTTGTTTAGAGAATATCAGAGGTGATAATTTCTCACATTGAAATATACTGAGTAATTTAATATTCAGTAGACATTTTAAAATACTAAGCAATAGTCTTTTACTGAATGTTTGTTTTATAATTTTCAGTATTATTTCTTCCAAATATAACTATGGTGATCTTCTAGCATGAATATTACAAGTTCTGATTCCATGGCTAGGCCATTTATTCAGATAATTTAGATTGACATTTATTTTTAGGTTTAATTGTTTGGATAACTGTCGTGTGTGTGTGTGTGTGTGTGTGTGTGTGTGTGTGTGTGTGTGTGTGTGTACACCAAGCCAAAATGACACCTTCATGGTCCCACATTGACTGCTTGCACACTTAACAGAGTTTGTAAGATAGCTAAGCTACTAGGTGGAAAATTTCTCCTTGCAGAATATTTGTTCCTATCATAAGTATCATTTTACTCACATATTTTGCATTACCTTACAAAGACCACAAACCTTGGAGTCACAAAACTGCAGCTATAAAACTGAGAACCCTCATTAATATGTCACGGAGCCTCTCTTTGAACTAGGCACTATGTAAAACACCGGGCATAAAATAGAATCTAACAAGTTATTATCATGGAACTTCTACTTCTCTGACTAGTAAATTAGTCATTTTATTCCCTTTCTAAAATACTTTTTATATAACACTTTAGAACTTACATAGCATTATCTTCTATGATCAATTAGCTACTTGGTATGAGAGATACTGGAATTATCTTTTGTGATGATAAATCTAACATATGATCTGTATTTTCATCCAGCAAACTAGGAATATGAACTTCTTGTCAGAGCTGCTTAAATTCCATTTTTTTGGTCTATCTCCTATTTTCAGCTTTCCATGAGTTGTCCTTGCTTTTTTCCTCATCTGTGTTTATACAGCCTTTATACCTACTCCTGAGCTCTGTGGGTCCTTTAACTAGACTAAAGTTTATAAGGCAGAGACTGTATCTTCAGTTTTACATCTTGAGTACCTTGTTAAGTGCCAAATACATGTTATATATGAATTTAGTCCTTAAGTGAGCAGGTATAAGCCAGAATGGGCTTCTCTGCTGACAAGCCATGTGCTCTTGGCCATTTGGTTTCTCCAAATCTCAGATAATGTTTCTGAAAGAGTGATATGCGCATCAATGAGGAAATGCAATAATCTGAATCAGGCATTTTTAACAAAGCCAACTGCTATTAAGCTTTGCTTAAATATTAGCGTCTCCCCTTCTCCTCTTTCCTTCTGTAACTGTTCCTATCTATTATTATGATTACTATTAATTTAATTATTAATTTTCATTCTTAGAATATGGATCCAGTTTGAATTAAATTCAAAATGTTATATATACCATAGATACTCAATAAACTCCAGTCAATAAATTATTTTTATTGAGCCTTTATTAGGTCCATAGAACTTGTGAATGAATGTAATTTTATCTCCAATATAGTTTAGTGAAAAATGTTTTAGTGTTTCCTGCACAGGATAAATTTATCCTAAAGGAGGCAGGGCAGCAGATGCCTGAGCTATTTTTTGCAGTATCCTCGTAGCTGAATATAAGGACCTTTGCTGTCAGCTTCTTTGACTTGTTTTCACATTATCTATCATAATAGGCTTCTTCATGATTATACCTTCACCACCTCACTTTATCCATGTGATTTGTAGTTAGTGGTAAATATCACTGTGAAATTTTAACACTGATCTATTTGTTAAATGTTATATTTCTAGGATCTTGATGGTAAATTAGCCTGTCTTTACCATCTACCCTTAATTTTTTAGATAAATATAGCCAGGATATTATCATGTAAAATGCAAAATGATGAGCGAAAGGGTTTTTAATATTTTACAGGATTAAAAAACAAAGGAAAATCTACAAAATAAGAGCAGTCCTGAATCTGACAGCTTAATTATATTGATGACAAAGAAGCATGGTAAAAAAAAAAAAATTCTATAAAAGAGTATGTATGTGCAAACACAAAATTTGAAGAATCGTTTCAGGGTTGACAGTGACTTACACTTTTCTAGATAGTAAGAAGGAATAATTCATTCTCGGCACTGTAGTCATTCCTGCATTTTACTTTTCAAGAAAGCATTATGCCCACAAGCAAACTTGTGAAAGACATATAAGAACGCAGCTCATTCTTTTTAGATTCTTACTATCATTGTCTTTTTCCCTCATGACTAACTGCAATAGATTTAGTCTCACAAGGTACTTTATGTAGCATTTCCATGTAATTTTTATGCTTTCTTAAAAAAAGTGCTTTTGACATCTTTTTTGAATATTTTCATTCTCATGAGTATTCTTTTCTATGTCACTTTTTATCGAGCTGAATATAGCAATTTGAGGTTGGCATGATACCAGTCTATATTTAGCATTCTTTCTTGTAAAACTCCTCTCACCATCCTTGTAAAGGCTGCAAAGATGTATGGTTCACATTTTTCCCTCTTGTCCTCATAGTTCATGCCATTTAATTGTCATATAAATAATTATATGCTCTTGTTGAGTCTTTCTGCTATATCTTTCATTGCAGATTGTGGAGAGACATTTATCTAGTAAACAAAAACATGATTCTCAGAAAAATTTTTGAATGCTTAAATCTCTTATAATTTACTTTTATGTAAATTTTGTTACTGCACTGTGTTTTAAAAAGAATATCTTATCTACCTAGCTTCGAATAAATATCTCATATTAGGTATGAATTTCTCATACAACATTTATATTTATAGCTTTGTATTCACACTATATTACTTTCCATTTGTCAACATTAGATTTCAGGTTTTTCTTGATAACCTAGTTACATCACTGAGTGAAATTCATTTTCATATGATTTTTCCATGCATGTCATTTTTAAATGTGTAAAATAGGTTATTTTTGTGACCAAAAAATCTGTTAAAAATTTCAAAACTGGAAAAAAAATCAGGCATTATCCTGCAAAGTCTCCATTATTTAATAAGAACCTTTATTCCCCACACACTTGTGTGTGTTATGTATAGTGTGTTTATGTATATGCGTGTGTATGTGTACTATTTCCCTAATGCTCCTTTGATTGCATTCTTAGAACTTAGAGATACTTTAAATTTCTCCCTTCACTATATTTTTTAAAAAGCAAAATAAAAAATATTACATATTTTAGGTTCAGTATATTTATTACTGCTTTACATAACATGGCATGATGTGAGACTTCTTCACCAAATTTCCACCCCTAAAATTCCTTGGATTTGAGGTAACATTTTCTAAAAGCTTTCCGGAGATATGTGATTTTTTTTTTTTTTCTGAGTTGGAGCGTATTCTCATCTTTTGACTTTTAAAGATAAATTTGTTACCTGGTTATCTCCTAATGAGATGTCTGGATGAGATTTAGAAGAATGTGAAAAGGTAAAGTATAAGATACATTATAAATATGGACTTCCATCAGTGGGAGCATTGCATAAATAGCAAATATCTGAGAGAGGGAAGAGCACACAAAAAATAAGTTATTATTTCAATATTATGAAAATAAGATTAATATTAAAGTGTTAATAACAGTTACTACTACTTTTAGTGCTTCTCCTTCTCCCATTCATCACTGTTTGTTTGATTCTCACCACTGATGGAAAACTACGTTTAATATTACTAAATTATATTATATATTTATTATTGTTATAAACCTATTTCACAGTTTATTTAAGGGGAGTCAAAAATCACAATACATGACTAAAATGGAGGTAAGATTAGTTTGCTATTTTACGTCATCATCAGTTACTTATTGTCTGAAAACTCAGAAATGTTCAATTATATATCATGCTAATTTTGGCCTGAGAGTAGTTTGGGTGATGGTTTAAATGCCCATCTAAGATATGAATGTTCCTTTAGTAATGGGATCAAATTTCTGGTTCAGATATAGTTCAGGAAGCTTCCTTTCATTGAACAACTAGAGTCAGATGCTTCTTATTGTTTATTCATATATTCATTCATTGAACAAATGTGTACTGCACACCAACTCTACATCATGTCTTTGAACAGGTAAACAAGATTTGGTTTTTGTTCTCAGTGGCTTATCTCCACTGATATATGTCATTATTCAATTGAGTGACATAAATCTAGGTAGTTCAAGCAGGAAGAGATCATAGATAGTAAAAATAGTACTTGTAAATCCTTTACCAGAGCTGGAAGAGGAAATGTGAAGAAGTCTACCATTAGTTCTTGGGTTCACCACTGGCTTTCAAAGAATCAGAAATGTCAACTGAAACCCAGATGTGGAACTACAGTAGACTCTACAAAGTGATCGTGTCAACTTGCAGCACTGAAGTAGGTGTTTTATTGAGGAAAATATAGAGGCTACTGCAAATTCTTTTTTGTACTGAAACCTCATAACTACATGCCATTGTAAGAAATGATTCTCTTTCTCTACTGAGTTGTACCTCATTGGTGCATCTCATTGGTGGAAACCAAGTTGCATTTTGATGAATCCATGTTGGGACAGGAGCCAAATACAGTTTCTAGGCTTAAGCTTTTTCATGCACTGACCAAGGAAGAAAGAGATAAGAGCCTTTCTTTTTTTTAAATTGTCATGCCAGTCATGCTAGAGCACCTGTGATAAAGGAGAGAGAGGAAAAGGGATAAGGATTTCAAGTACCAACACACAAGCATTCATCTCAGGCTTCATGTGAGAAAGACATTTCTAAGAGAAAATGTCTCCTTGTTACCTCACAATTCACCAACAGAGGAAAGCTCCTTTTAGGCTAGCAATGCTCAGAATTGTTACTTGTGTACCCTATACCATCCCATGTTTTCAATGTGAAGAAAGGTAGACATTACCTTAAGCAGTCTTCTCTCAGGTTTCTAGACATTGACTCAATGCTTTGGCATTGTTTAATGCACTGCAGACAGCTGCCCTTCCAAATAACATAGCTGTGCTTTCAACGAACATAGCTATCACTACCACTGAACTATATAGAACATCTGGTCCATAACCACAACCACAGGACCTCCTTCTGAATTTCAGTTCACTTAATCATTAGCCTCAAGTGTCCGATATCCTCTAAGAGACTGACATGAGTGAAAAATAAAGGCTCTTCCCTCCTTAGTCAATACACAGAAAAGCATACCATCTCACGTTAGCCTTTGTCCTCTTCTAAAAGGGAGGTCACCCACTATTTGTGAATCTTGATGCTAACCCAACTACTCGCGAACTTCCTTCTTCCAAAATAATTTTACTTCACTTCCTGAAACATCTACATTGTGATACTTAACAAACAGATAAATAAACAACAAAAGAACAAAGGACCTTACTCTGCTGTATCACCCAGCTCTTTACTGCCATGTGTTTGTTTTTAATACCACCCACTCCCAGAGTTTATCATCCAAAGGCCATACTTGCTGGACTGAATTATAGATTAGCCTAATATAGATATTCAAGCTCTTTCTTTTGTCAAATATAATTATATGTTTTTCCTCCCTCTACCCTACATCATTTCACTTTTATTCTTTCCTTACATGTTAGCCTAAATGTTACTTCCTACTTTGAAAATCTTCTTTGTCACTGAAAACTGGGTTAGGTTACACCATTATTGACTGTCGCAGCACCCTGAATTTCTTCTCCACAGCATTTATCCCAATGGTGTGTGTAGTTTTTTGTTTAGTGTTAACAAATCTGTAATAATACAAGTTTTTTTTTGTCAGTAGGCCTGTATTTATCTTTTTACGGAATCATCTGTGGCACTGGAGCACTTCATAAGGGTATATTAAATGGACAGATAGATATTATATATGCCCTAAAATGGAAATATTCAAGGTTAGGTGGCTAGTCATCACCGATATGTAGTAGAGGAGACTTTTAGGGTGTTGTCAAATCCTGAGATGTGCTTTTGCTAAATGAAAATGAAAGAAAAGTTAACATATCTATATAATATGGATAAAGTGGAAACATAAGCTAACAAAATATACAGTTGAGTCATGTGGATTTGAGAATACTTTTAACATTGATTCTAAATTGAGATAGCATAACTTTAATTTTACATTTTGTTGAAACCTTATGACTGGGAGTAGGAAAGAATACCAACAGTACAGGCAGAGCTAAAAGAGAAAAGGAAAATATGAGGACAGAAGTATAAAGAAATCAAGGCCAGGTATAGAAATCGATCTTCATTGATGGAAAACTGATAATGGCTCAGCTGCTTCTTGTTGATAAACAGTTTTGCTGGATGGCCATTAATCCAGGGGCATGTTGAGCTATATGTTAACTCTAATATTTGGTTAGATCCCACGTGGCATGCCCTACTTTCTGGGTAGAATAAATGGCAGGACTGCCAAGAAGCACCTGACTAAATTCCTAGAATAACTTAATTTTTCATGGCTGTTAAAAGGATATCTTATTATCACCCAAGTTTCCCACTCCAGAAATCAGGAATCCTTGAATAGCATAAATGCTTAATTCCAGGTGGTTGTTCTGAATTTATTTGTGATCATGATTGAAGATTGCACTTTCTTATGAGTGATGTAGCTTACTGGTGTTTATCTTGTGATAAATATTATTAATAATATAAGAATCTGTATTTAAAGCATCTGTCTGTGGAGAACTTAAATATCTTTACTTGTTAAAAAACATTATTTAATTTCTATTTAATGCCCACTATTCCTCAGAAATGACCTAAACTGCTGAGACAAAACTGAGGGATGGTGAAATTAAAATGGTGATTTACCCAATTAGCATAGCAAGTGAGTTGTCTTATTCCAGCATGTGGTGGATAATTGTACACAAAATACACAAACCCTGCAATGTGTACTGGCATTAATTTGGTTCCTGGTAACTATCATTGGGAATAGCATCAAAGTTCTAAATTAGCTGAAATTATGAATACTTCTGCCTCATCACTCTTTGACTATTACCTCAAGAACTTTTTGACAAGTGTTTGCTTTCTTAACTGCCCCTACCATGTTATTCATCATAATATTGAAAGAGAAGGTTTAAATTGTTTGGTTATAGCTATGAATAAACAGATGAGCAGTTTATAAACTTGTCAGTCTCCTTTCAAGAGTGGAATAGATGTAAGACAAATATTTTGTCCTGTATTTCTTATATATTCTTTCTTTAGAATTTGGAATATAACTTAATCTACTGGTTCGTTTTAATATTGACATAGTTGTTTCAAGACTTAATACTGTTTTTTATTTGTTGAACAAATACTTCTACAGTGCTTAATATGCACCAGGTAGTGTTATAAGTACTTCACAGATATTAACAATTAATTATCATAATAGCCCTGTGGGGTAAGGATGATGTTCATCTTTATTTTAGAAAAGAGGAAATTGAAGCCCAGACATGGCATTTGTAATTTGCATAAGGTTACACATCTGGGAAACGGCAGAACCAACATGGGAACCCATGCAGCCTTGATCCTAGGTTTGCAATCTAGGCTCCTGTGTTTTACTGCCTTTTACTATAAGAGCAGTGCTTCTCTGACAAACATTTCCTATATTTGAGGAAATCAATGAACTATATTGGTTCTCATTAGACATGTACTCTATGATATATTAAGATCTATGTGTGTCTAATGGTACTTTAAATGTATCAGATAAAAGGATATGGTGAAAGAAAAATTTATTTAAAGATCAGATACTCTGACTCTGAGACTAGATGTGCTACCAGTGTTTTACACTGTAATCACTTTGTCTCTCTGAGACCAGGGTTATTCTTCTTTGACTGCTATAATTTATAACTTTCATGTTTAATTTATAACTTTCATAACATTTCAGAATATGGCAGTTATACCCAATACTACTACGATGATGATTATTAGTATTTTTAATACTCTTTAACCTAGATTGCTAAATTCCTGACAGCATTTCTACTCAATCCCATATCTTATAATAAAAAAAAAGTTTGAAATAATTGATATTAACAAAAATATATGTAATTTCAAAAAGTAAAGCAAGGGAAACAAGAAAATATAAAGTAATAAAAAATGCTTTAAATCATCATTGAATTCACATATGTGCATAGACACATATAATTTACTTTAAAGGATGAATATATTGATGCAGGTTTATACACTGTTGATTGAAATAAAAACACATTACCAAGACACAGAATGTAATGTTTTATTTAAAAAATGGCATAGTCATATCAAAATAATTTTCACACTCTAAGATGTGCTGAAGTGCTTATAGTGATGTCAGTGTTATTGCTTTGAAAGTTGTTTAATGTTAGGTAAGCTACAGATTTTACTGAAATGTGTATTGCCACTGTTATAGAGAAAAAGAGGGAGGGCAGGTTCTCCTGAATTTAATAGAAGATACATATAAAGTGTTTCATTGTTACAATTTGTGCTTAATTAAGCTAGAACAACAAAGAGTTAAACCACTGATTATCAGGTTTCTGTATGTTTCAGAACTGAGTGAAAACTAATATTTAGAATTTATAAGGAACTTTAACAATTTAACAAGCCAAAAAAATTAAAAATTGACAAAGGGCATGAACAGACACTCCTTAAAAAAAAAAAAAGGCATTCAAGTAACAACAACAACAAAATACTCAACAATGTCAATCACCAGAAAAATGCAAATCAATACAACAATGAGAATTATCTCAGTACCAGTTAGAATAGCCGTTATTAACAGTATCAGAAAATACTAGATGTTGGTGAGGTCTTGGAAAAAAAGGGAATAGCTATATACTTTGATGAAAATGTAAATTAATTTAGCCACTGTGGAAAGCTGTTTGGAGATTCCTCAAAGAACTTAGAACTACCAGAAACCCCATTACTGGGTATATATCCAAAGAAAATAAAATGTTCTATTAAAAACACTCATACACTCATTTGTTAATCACAGCACTACTGACAGTAGAAAGGACGTGGATGGAATCAGCCTAAGTATCCATCAACAGTGAACTGGATGGAGAAAATGTGATGCATGTACACCATTAAATACTGTGCAGCCTTAAAAAAATAACAAAATCATGTTCTTTGCAGCAACATGGATGCAGCTGGAGGCTGTTATTCTAAATGAAATAACACAGGAACAGGATATCAAATACTTCAGGCTCTCATTTATAAGCAGGAGCTAAATGCGTACACATGGACATAAAGATGGGAACAATAGATACTAGGGACTACTCTGGAGAGTGAGAGGGCAAAAAAGCTAGTATACGGTGAGAATATGTGGTGTTTGATTTTTTATTTCTGTGTTAGTTTGCTTAGAATTATGGCTTCCAGTTTAGTCCATGTTCCTGCAAAGGACACCATGATCTCATTCTTTTTTATGGCTGCATAGTAGTCCACACAAGGAAGGAACAACATACATCACGGCCTGTTGAGAGGTGGGGGACAAGGGGAGGGAGAGCATTAGGACAAATACCTAATGCATGTGGAGCTTAAAACCTAGATGATGGGTTAAGAGGTCCAGCAAACCACTATGTTACATGTATACCTATGTAACAAACCTGCATATTTTGCACATCTATCCCAGAACTTAAAGTAAAATAAAAAAAATTAAAAAATAAAAGATAAAATGTGGATTTAAAAAATGATTATTCGGTACTATATTCACGGACTGGATGATGGGTTTGTTTGTACTCCAAACCTCAGAATTATACAATATACCCATGTAACAAACTTGCACATGTATCTCCTGAATCTAAAATAAAAATTGAAATTATTAAAAAATATATGAATGAAAGTGGTAGTGCTGTAGTGTGTTACTGATTCACACAATACTTTTTGGCATGACATAATCTCAATTATTTACTTCTATAGGAGAAGAGGTGAGTTTCTGGATTCCCAGTTATTGATCAATCTCATTTCTTTGTAAGAATATGAATGACTCATATAGCAGCAGAACGAAGACTAGATAATGAACAATTTCTATTGGACCTTTTCTGTTTTTGAATTACTCTATTGATGTATATCATTTGTATCTCTGGTAATCTGCATTTTTTATAATGCAAATGAAAAATTTGTAAGAACCCCTAAAATAAAATAAATATATTTAAAACTAATCATAACTTTTCAGATAATATGTGTAATTTTATAAGTGTTATCATGGTTCTCTATATACGAGAAACGTACACATATTACAATGTCTTCATAAACTCAAAGCATTATCTTCTGTATGTATAATTGTTTCTAGAAATTTTAGGAGACATTCGATAAGTCCTCATTGAAATACCTTGTACTGGGCCAGAAACAGTGGCTCACGCCTGTAATCCCAGCAGTTTGGAAGTCCGAGGCAGGCAGATAATGAGGTCAGGAGTTCAAGACCAGCCTGACCAACATGGTGAAACCCTGTCTCTACAAAAATACAAAAATTAGCTAGACATGGTGGTACACACCTGTAATCCCAGCTACTCAGAAGGCTGAGGCAGGAGAATTGCTTGAACCAGGGAGGTGGAGGTTGCAGAGAGTGAGATCATGCCACTGAACTCCAGCCTAGATGGCAGAGTGAGATTTTGTCTCAAAAAAAGAGAGAAGTACCTTGTACTGAATTGTATATTTAGTTTAACTTATTCCTGCTTCTATACTATAAACATAAATTCTAACTATAACGTAGATTGCTTTTTGTACTTCGAAGACCTTCAAAATATGTTAGTGATGATGTAGGTGTTTTGTGTGTATAAGTTTGCTTGTTTTAATCAATAAAATATCTTAAGTTCTGTGTTGATTCTTAGTTTAAAGGTTATGTGCTTAACCAGTCAGTCTGATAAATAATATCTGATCAGCGTATTAGTTTCCTACTGCTGCTGTAACAAATTGCTACAAACAATTGCATAAAACAATTAAAATTCATTGTTTAATTTTTCTGGAGTCTTTAAGTCTAAACCGAGATTCATTGGGTGAAAAGCAAGATGTTGGTAGGGCTTTATTCTTTTGGAGGCTTAACAGGAGAATAGAGTGATAAATACTAGATAGGACAAGATCCAGTCCATATTAATTAAAGGTTTTAAAAGCCAAAGCTGATTATTAACATCACAATCTCAGAAATTTGCCTTCAATCTGTAGTTTGATTCACCACTAAATATGAATGATCAATAGCTCAGCAGTGATAACAGACATTAGTGAATGGATCATAATTAGTTGGTAATTATTAATGTTTTCTGGTTCCATAGACTAAAGACAAGGCATATTAGTTTATAAAACTAAACTAAATATTTTGAATGTTCATTTGGTATGGGAGTATCATTTAAGTTACTTAGAAATAGATGGCCGTGTTAAAGAATAAAGACATGTAGTTTTCTTTATTTTTTCCATAAAAGTTACCCCAGTGTGCATAGTGGTTTAAAAATTAAAATTTACAGTTTTAAAAATAGGAAAAGGATTGGCGCTCTAAATTATTGTGATGACATTTTAAAGAACAATTTATTTCTTTGAAACAGATGTTCTCCATTTCTATTTCAAGCCCTTTAAATGTTAAAAAAAAAAAAAAGGAATAAAATTGCATGAAAATAAGTACTAGAGACATGGCCACATGAACATATTAAAGATAAGGGTGAGTGTTGGCAATTAAGACATTTTCCATTTGGTGATATCTACCCTTGTTAACAATGATGTATTTAATTTGGTTAATTTTTGTTCACAAATCTTTGTTTTATAATTATAACCACCTGTTGTGTTTCTGACAAAGTGAAATAATAATTAAAATATTCCCTTGGAGCTATTGAACATATGGCACATTGAATCCTCTGTTGATTTTACTGTGACACTGGTTCTATTTTTTATATGTTTTCTCAACATGGTTATTTTAAGTTTTGCTGAAGCTTCAGTGATGAGACAATCATTTAGGAGGAAAGAAAATTAGTCAACCTTTACTAAATGTAGCCTAGTCTAAGAGATGAGTCCCAATGCTCTAATGTTTTACAGTCTGCAAGATTACATTTTTGCAGTAACAGTCAGCCTTTTATGTGGACACTTAATGTCTGGCCTAAAATGCATGTTTTGGTTTCAAATATTGAGATTCTATTTTTAAGGAGGGATAACTTATTAAACTCTAAAATGCATGAATCGAAAGTTTCATTAAGAATTCAGAGTTCTTAAATGTCCCAAATTTTTTAACAATCAGCCTAAAAAGCGACAGAAAGTTTCCCTCAAAATCACAATATATCCCAAGCAGTTATCATTGGTAAATCACTCACATCCTTTTCCTCAATACTGAAAATTCTTATGAGATATCATTAGACTCTTGCAACTTATAATGGAAAAATCAATGCAGTAAGAAAATTAAATTTTACTGATAGCCTTTAGGCAAAATGCGATGTTAAAATGCATTTTAGCTTCCCAAGTGGTTCTTAGGCAAGGGAAGAAATGGAATCTGGGTTAGCTGTCAGTAAAAAATATTTTTTTTAGAATCCAACAGGCCTGCCTGTGAACGAAACTCTTTCCTAATGCGTTTGTTCCTTGATTACTTAATAACGTGAAAATAACCATTCTAATCTGATCATTTAAAAGGTCAGAAGTCTGTTCTACTCTTTAAAAAAATTCCATAGTCAAAATCAATGAGAAGATTCTCCATCTTCCCAAGAAGAGGATTTAGCAGAAAGAAAATGGATTCATCTCCTGAGCAATGTAGTAATGATATTGGAACCCTTAGGGAGGGAAAGGTTGGGGAGAGGAAAAGAAAAAGGATGTGGAAGAGAGAGCCAGGGAGAGATTGGAGCTAGAAAAGAAAATACATCAAGTGATGCTAACTGTCTTTTGTGAAGATATGACATATAGACTTTACATGATGTGGTTTGTAATCACAATCCCAGTTAAGTGACCACTTTCTTTTCTTGGCAGGCAGATACAGCAGCAATTGTCTGCCATGCATTTTACTCATCCTGCATCTAAAATAAAGCCATACTTTATAAGACTGATTTAAAAGAGGACTTTTTTTTTTCTTAATTGCCAAAGAGAATGTGCACAGTTCATTTCTAGATCATAAACAAAGAAACTGGTGTTTTACAATTGCTTTTCTACTTTAGATCATGACTAAAAAATCTATTAGTTACCCTCATAAAATTCAGTGACAAGGTAGAACACATCATTCGTTCCTATTTGACTTTAAGAAAGACCTTTTTCAATGATCCTTTTGAATTTTGTTGTTATTTAATGAATGGCAAATATTAGTATTTTTCCCAACTTTTAGATTCTTCAAGATTATGTGTTTAAATATAATTAGTATTGGGAAATTGATCTTGATCATCTTTAAATTCTTAATAATGATGATTATTAATCTTTGAAAGTACCTAGCTATTTTTGTTAATGTCTATAGTGTCAAATAAATTATTTTATGTTTTCAGGTAAAAATAGTTAGTGATTTCAGTAATCTAAAGGATGATGGTCATGCTGCCTAATCTTATCACAATGTGAAAAATATTTCTAATATTTTAAAAGTAGTTTTGTATATTTCTCGACAATTTTTTTCTTTGTTGATTTTTTAGACCACATTGCACTTTTCTATAGTTCCTGTGAGATTTATTCTCAATGACTTCTGGAAAGGCATGTTCAGCTCTTTTTTTGTAGACAGTCAAATGGGAAAAAGCAATTTATTTAGGTAATTATTTTTAAATGGGGGGAAGAAAGAGAATCTCAGATTTATATATATATATATATGTATGTATGTATATGCACATATATATACATATATACTCATATATATATATTTGAACCATATATAATTTATCTACTGTAATGTGAATTTGATATAAATTAATACAGAAATAAAAGCAAACTTTCTTAGATCATATAAGGATTCATTTTCTCAATTTTGCTATGAAAACTTCCTGTGTAAGCTATTCAAAATCTTAATGAACATTAACTCACAAATTTATTTGAATCATAAACTTTCCTATCTTAGCCAGATCTTAGAAATGGTAGAATTTTTCCTTTCTCCCTAGTTGCATTCCCCTTTTACTGATAAGAAACTGAAGACAGAGACCATGTGTATTTGTCTGTGGTCACGAATTTGGAATTAACCTGTACCAACTGCCTCAGTGTACAGTAATTATTTCAGTATACTATGCTGCTTTATTTCCTGAGAATGGATTAGCATTTTGAAGTTCAATGGTTCCTCTTAAACTTTCCTGAAAACCTGGGTAAAATCTCTGTAATGAGAAACTTAAAACTGTTAGTTAAAAAAAAATAAGATAGGAAGGCAGATATAGACCCAGAAAACTTAAAACAATACACATACGTACACACACACACACACACACACACACACACACACACACACACACATCTATCTGTCATCTGTCATCTGACTCCTTGCAGACTTCAGTGAGGTAGTTACAAAATCATTGTGTTTGTTATACATGTCTTACCTAGGATTATTGTCCCCTTATTTGTTTCCGTATCTAAATCTCTATTTGAATTCAGATTATACAGCTCAAGTTACTGATTTTAACATTCTGAATTCTTCCTTAGCAAACTACACATGACCCATGCCTGTCCTCTTCCATCCTGCTTTACTGTCCTGGGGTTTTTTTTATGTGTCTTTCTCACCCTGCCGTGGCTTTACTAAAAACAATTCCACTTCTCTTATATTTGCTTTTCTTCTCTTTCCCAATCTTTCAGTTTTCTCATTGCCTTATTTATTATTCTTTCTTATTTTCAGCAAATATTTGAGATACAAATACTATTTCCTTTTCACTGGGTGCCAGGAATGAGTCCAGGTATGCTGTAGCCCATGCAGCGTTCCCAGTTTTTTCCCCTTTCAGCCTAGCATCTGTGTAGCATCTGTGTCTTCTCTCCATCGGCTGTCAATGCCTTCCCCCTGAAGATCTGCTAGGAGTGTGTCAGTCTTCCTGATGCCCCAGTTCCTTGGTGAGAGACCTTCCTCCTAGCTGTGCCTAGCTAGCCATCTTGCCCTCCTCCATACAAATTCTATTTCTTATTCTTAACAAAATAACCGGACCTATGAGTACTGTGAGAATATCCTAACCCAAATGTGAATAATTCCTGGATGTGTATACAGAAATAAATTTGTGGTATTAAGCATTTTGAGTTGGGGGAACTTGCATTTGGGAACATGTATTCAGGAGCAAACATGAATACATTTATTGGGATTAAATAATATTCAACATTAGTGTGTGGTTTTTACTGTTAAAGTAAAAAAAACATTGAAATGTACAGATATAAAATAAAATTCTTTTTGTAAAGTTAGCGCATATTTCTAAATTCAGGAGTTTAGAATCTTGTTCTATTTTTGTGGGGCAGGTGTTGTAGGGATCATATATTGGGGACTACTTGTATACTCACAAGTAAGGTATCTGCTAATTCTGTTGGTGATGACACAGATCTCGTCAAATTTCAGTTGATAACACAATGATCACTTTTCCGCCAGAAATCCAATAGTATTTCTTCTATACAGTACCTCATCTAGAATGGATGCATCCTGTTAATTTACTGCATATATGCTATAAAACAAAAGCATCAGCAACTAGGTTGAAAAAACTTAAAAGTTTTTAAATAGGAAAAAAAAACATGGCAAATGGGAGTGAGCTCTGTGGATGGATGCTGGTTCATTCTGATTCTAAGGAGTCATAAGTTTTCCACCAAAAGTGGCATTGTTGATTAGTAAAAACTATTTAGCACATTCATGTCTGGAGCCATTACGTTTACTTGATTCAGTGGAGAGTTGAGTACATAGAATAAATATTCTATGGAAGTAAGTCTTAAAATTTATTTCTTATTCTGAATTGAACACACATCACAGGCATGGACAACTGCTTTTTGTAATTCATAAGAATAGCTCTTCCTCCCCCGTCTACATGCTGACAGCCGTATGCTATGGATTTTGCTTGCAGTTGGCTTCTTTCCTCACTGTTTTTGATCTTGAGGACATCATTCTTTGTCCCACTCTACCTCATAGCAACAAGTTTAAAGAGTTGGTCAAATCACTTTTTTTGCACTGTGATATTGAGATGATTTGTCCAGAAAACAATGACCCTCGATGACTTATTTAACAATACTGTACTTTTTGTTTAAACAATGGTTGTTCTCCTCCAGGAATGACACTTATTAGAGAATATAAATTGTGAGTCCTACATTAGAGCTCGATATACTGGCCTGATTATCATTGTAATGATTTCACAGCTTTAAACTGCTCATTTCATTGTAGCTCTTTATATGGCCCTTGAGTCTGAAAGAGTTAATGATTTTCCAAAAATATTATACTTTACTATGCAGGTACATGAGTTCTTAGTCATACATCGTCAGAAAATATGGCTTGTTTCATTGCCTAATAATTGTGCCCTTAGAAATGTAGAGTCCAATGTTTCCTGTCACTGTCTCACACAGAGTCATATGCTAGGAATCATGCACAGTATTTCAAAGCCTCTTATATTAGGGGTTCCCAGTCCCTGGGTCGCAGACTGGTACTGGTCTGTTCTGTGACTTTCTAGGAATGGGGCCCCTCCACAGGAGGTGAGTGAGCAAGCATTATCGCCTGTGCTCTGCCTCCTGTCAGATCAGCAGTGGCATTAGATTCTCATAGGAACATGAACCCTATTGTGATCTGCCCATGTGAGGGATCTAGGTTGCCTGCTCCTTATGAGAATCTAATGCCTACTGATCTGAGGTAGAACAACTTCACCTGGAACTGTCTCCCTGCCCCAGTCCTTGGAAAAACTGTCTTCCATGAAAGTTGTCCCTGGTGCTGAAAATGGTTTGGGGAACCAGTGTCTCATATGATTGGCTTTTTACATACACAGTTTTATAGTAACATTCTCTGGTGGTAGTCGTGACTACTTGACAGACAGGGAATTAAGGCTCACAGGAAACAATAAAATTCCAAGATCTGTCATTCCATAAGTAAGGGAATCTAGATTTAAATCCAGGCCTGTCTCACTCCGAAAGCTAGTTTCTTCACTATATCATGGAAACCATTAAAACTTAACACAGCATTTATGATATCTGATGGCAACATATAAAATAAAGGTATCATTCTCTAATCAAAAAGAAAATACCAAAGTGTCCTGAAAATATTTGAGTACTAAAGATGAGTATAATGTAAATGTCAGAGGGCTGTGGCATCAGTTTTTAATTAACTGTAACAAAGTCAAGTAAATGTTCCTAAATTAATTTTTTTACATCTACTAAAACCCAAATATGATCTGATGGTGCCTTCATAGATGAAAAATCAGATATTAAAACTGCATTCAATAATTAACATCATATATTTTAACTGATTTATTTTCTTAACAAAATATGCTGCATGTTTTCTATAATGCCATTAATATTTTAAAATACTATGCTATAATGCAAATATGCATAAAATAGTAAGTGAAATGAATGAAAATGCCACAGAAACCAGCAGCATGATCTTCTGGTATATTCTGCTGCACATTGTTGTGGGTTTGAAGCATTCATTTCTATCCCCTAAAATGCTCTGGAGTAAAAGAGCAATATAAAGGAAGAATGGTAACACAGTAAAAACAAACAAATGAACAAACAAACAAAAAAAAAACAAAGAAACAAAAGCACCTCACCTTATTTGCAATTGGGCATGACTCCAGGAATATTGACTACATAGGAGATAATAAGCCAATAGAGCACTTGAAGCCTGAGCTCCAGGCTTAAAGACAGTGACCTGTAATCTCCAGAATAGTGGACTAATACTGGACTAGCAAAATGCTAGTCAGGACTATCTGCCAACTCAACTCAGCTCCCTCCTTTGCCTGAAAATTTACAAATCTGATTTTTCCAAATCTAGGACATTTGGAGAAAGCTGGGCCTAGCCATAGAATAAAATTATAAGGTTCCCATCCCAGTGTGTGTGAGAGTGTGGGTGTCTGCATATGTGTGTGCATTTTTCCAGCACCTGATCTAAGTTCTTCAGAATTCCAATCTTACGTAAGGTTTGTTCTGTTCTTCTCCTTGTACAATCTCTGTTAATCAGTATCTGTCCTTTCAATATCTTTTTGCAGTAATTATGTTCACTTATTTTAGAATTGAGAGAGAGGACACACTCCTGATACATCTAATCTTGTTTAGCAATTTAAGCTCCCCATAATCATTTATGACCTTTGGGCCACTTTCTTTGGACTTCTTAATAAGTCAGTCTGATAATGTATTATTACTTGAATGGTAAGACATGATGGATATCCTTGGAGATTTTAGTTTATAAAAATGGAGAGTATGGATAACAAATGCAAAAACACATCACATAGAGTCCACTGATTTGTGAAGGAGTACGACGGGTGAGAGAGACCCATGAACGGTTTTCTTGATTCTTTTTTTCTGGAAAATCCAGGAATATGAGTTAATAATTTAATTTTGCACTTTATACATTTGACAAAGATCATAGCGTTATATGAAAGTGGTCTATTTACTATATATATGTAATGGGTTAAGATTTGCTTATTTTATAGACATATTATATAGCATAAAAAACACATTCAGAGCAAGACATTGAGGATATCTGATGAGTAACCCTGGAATTACTGTGTCACTTTAGAGCATGTACTATTTTGAAAACATTTTTCTTTCCATCCATAAATATACCAAGATCATTACTTATATGTATTATTTTAATTTATTCAAGGTAAAACACACCAAAATATAATTTACCTATTGAATTGTTGTTACCTGATTGAGTAAAATGCAATTTAATAATTGTCTCACTTTGAAGAAATCAGTATGTGTGTGATTGAATCTAACATATTTAAAGAAAAACTGGATTGTAGAGAAAATGTTAGAATGAATTACACAGCTATAAAAATAATCCAAATAATTATCAACTCTAATTTATAATATATTTATACAGTATCTACTCAACGGAAGGGAAAAGCCTATATGTGTGTATATATATATATATATATATATATATATATATAGAGAGAGAGAGAGAGAGAGAGAGAGAGAGAGAGAGATACACAAATATGCAGGATGAATTGTAGTTACTCAGATCAAAGACAATATATGCAAATAGGTTAATAAAATAATAATTTTAAAATTTAGAAAACCAGGTCATGGAAAGGGAGAAGAAATAGATATGTTAGCCAGGAATACTGATATAGTTTTTAAAATTGGGCACTGCTTTAGCTCTGAACCCTCTAGAGATATGGGCAAAAATTTACTCAATATAATGCAAAAAGCATGTTGATTGGTTCTAATAATTTAATAGAAATTATTGCATTGGTTTAAGTGGTGACAACTGAACTTCTAACTATATACATATATAATTAGAAGGTTAAATATTGAACACCAAATATATATATACACAAAATTCGGAGATAGTAGTAGAGAAAGCAAAGATTTTTTTAAAAACAATGTATATTTTAAAGTTTGTATTTACTGTTTTAGAGAGGCATGATTTTTGCACTTTATTCCATTTGACTGTCAGATTATGAAATAACTTTAGAGACCAACTTATGGATATCAAGGGAAGGCAAAAGGGTAGGGATGTAAGCACCCACTCTAATACAACCTGACCTGCTTCAGATTGTCTTTCAAAATAAGGTCATATTATGGTGGTGTTCTTTGGAAACTGCTTACAGATAATACACTATAAAATTATAAGTGAAAACTTATCACTTAAGGAAATAGTTTTATATTCTAATTATTTTTTGAAGAAAAGCTATAGTATTTACCATATAGTCTCAAAAAGTGAAATTTGTGTAATTACGAATATGCGATAGGTTTTTCTTTGAAACACATTAAGAGATATTTCATTTTCATTCTGTGACCTCAGTAAATTAAGATTTAGTAAAATCTGGATTGTCATATCATTTATTCTAAAAATGGTTCTAGGAATATGAAATATAAAGACTACTTATTGTATCTCTGTTCTTTTTTTTTTTTTTTTT
>NW_016107479.1:2557223-2569618 GCF_001604975.1 Cebus imitator | reverse complement strand
GGGTTTCACCATGTTGACCAGGATGGTCTCGATCTCTTGACCTCGTGATCCACCCGCCTCGGCCTCCCAAAGTGCTGGGATTACAGGCTTGAGCCACCGCGCCCAGCCTGTATCTCTGTTCTTAAAGGAACTGGTAGTTCATTGACAGAGATAATATTTAGGCTTTCACAATACTAATTAATAAATACCGGGAGAGAGAAAAGCAAGCATACTATGTAAACACGTGTGGAGAGTCATGTACCATGGGGATTGCTCAGGAAGGAAAGAGGGAATTTCATAGATGTAGTTATAAATTAAATACAACATTTTAACAGAGTCTTAAATTTTGAGTGAGAGGTAGTCATGTGGAAATGAAAAGAAACTTTTCACTAGTGCTGGAAAAACTGACTATTCCTATGAGGATAAGGGAGAGAATGAATTTGAACCCTATTCATTGCACATTCAACTTGGTTCCTGGAAGGTACCTAAAGAAGTTACTTTAAAACTTTTGGAAGATGCTATAAGAGTATCTTCATGACTCAAAGTAAGGGAAAATTTTTTAAGTAGCAAGAAAAACAAACCATGAAGGAGAAGAAGCTGGTGTTAGCTACATTAAAATTAAGAACTTCTGTCCAGAAAATACCATAATGAGAGTGAAAAGAAATGTGACTGAATGAGAAACCATGTTTCCAACATGTGTAACAGACAGCTAATGAACTAATATACAGAACATGGAACTCCTACAAATCAGAGAGAAAAACAACTACCTCAGGAATTTCACAAAGAGGAAGTGCAAATAGCCAATTATTATACAAAACTCTACTTAACATTTTGGAATTACATCCCAGAGGGGTTGCAATAAGTCTAATAATACTAAATGTTACTAAGATTGTAAAACAATTGGGAATTTTCATACACTGCATTTGTAAATGTAAATTAGCACATCCTTTTTATAAAATACCGAGACATTCCATAGAAAAGCTGAAGATAATACACACTCCTCATACCAGCAAATTCTACATATAAATTTAAAAAACTATTTTGAATAGGCACCAAAAAATATACATATATGAATGTAGCCAGCAGCATTGTCTTAAAAACCTGAAATGCCATAAGTGCTCACAGAGGTTGAATTGTTGAATAGTGACAATTTAATGTATTGAGTAGCCGAGCAAATAAAATTCTCAAATTACTGTAACTCTAAACAAAATTGTTGGATTTTACATGATATGAAATAAAACAGAAAACACAAAGGAATACACATAGTATGTTTCCATTAACATAAAACTCAAAAACAGACCATAATGTTAAGGATGTAAAATAAGAGGCAAAATTATGAAGAAAAGCAAAAAAGTATGAAGCAAAAGTCAAATTAGTGGTTAACCTTGGGGAAAAAGGAGGCGCTTGAACATTTATATGTATTACATATACTGTGTGAGTGCATGTATATGCATTGTATTTTTCTGTGTATTTAACAAGGAAAAAATGATGAAGTAAAGGTGTACCAGAGTTAAGAAATGGAATGTACAAAGGCTCAGATGAGTAAAAGAGTCAGAGGAAGCCTGAAAAACATTAGGCCTATGGTACACTAGGTTGCTACATTGGGTTTAAGTTAGGGATTGGTAAGAAAGGAAGACTGGTTACTGCTGATGTCTTTACATATTTTCCATAGGGTGTGTGTGTGTGTTTAAAGATTTATGCAGTTCTATAACAGCATTTAAAAATTTTGTAGGACTTGTCACAAACTCAATCTCCTAAATTATTTGTTGGGCTGTCTTTCTGAAAGTCAATTTTCTTTACCAGATCATAAACTATATAAAGTCAAGATTGTGTCAACATTCAACATTCTTAATATATTATGCTTGTTCCATAATTTTTGCTACAAAAATTGTTGTTCAATTATACAGATAAATCTTAAAGGCAATGATGAACTACCGAGGGAATATTTATACAGTACAAAAAGAGCATTAAAATGATGAAGTTCAGCATGAGAGAGATTACTTAAAATTTTATTTTTATAATCTAATTTATGAATAATCTTATTTCTGTTTGAATGATTTGATGGATGATAGGGTCTTTTGGTGAAATATGTCTTTAGATAGAAATATGTCCCTACCTTTATATATACATTCTGGTGTATTTCAAGTGTAATCTTTTAGAAATCACATTTATTATGTATATCACAGTGTCTGTAGGCAAATAATGAGCAATACATGGCTTATAAGAAATATGTTACATTAGGAAATCCCTCATAAAATAGATTAGAAAATTTGAGGCCTAGAAAGTTTTAAATTTAGCCAAGTCATCACTGTTGGAATTCATGCTCTAATATAGTTAACTGGTAATTTATGAAAGACAAAAGGTGAAGTTACGTTATTAATTTAATGAATAGCATGTATAACTTTCTCATGACTATATTCAAAAACAAAATGAAAAAGAATGCCGTGTGAGCATTTGTTATGGTCTATTCATTGAAAGGAAAACTATTTTAGGTATTTCAAATAAGAAGGGGGGTAGTTAATACAGTAAATTCATCATAAGAGTTTGAAAAGATAGAACAGCAAAAGGGAGATAGAAGTGGTGAGTTTGGGAATCAAAAGTAATATTGGTGAGCCCTTGAGTCTGCACCCAATTTTGTGCTGCTAGTCTTGCAGTCAGTCATGGATTCAACAGGGATGTTACCTCCATTGAGGCAAGAATGGCTCTAAAGGATACGGATTTTCTCAGGCTTACTGCCCTTGGAAAGAATCACATTAGCCCAGCTAATATGGCCATTTTCAGGAACTATCATACTGCTGAAACCAGAAGCAGAAAATTCCCCCCCACCCTTTTTTGACCTTGTTAATTCCTTCCAGTGCCTCCTATTGCCAAAATTTAAAACAATTCAGTTATGAAGAAAACCTGGAAAATATAGTTCACTGGAATCTGGTTTCATCCATTTTTAAAACGCAAATATGAGGCTAGACTCAGTGTCTCATACCTGTAATCACAGCAATTTGGGAGGCTGAGGTGGAAGGACCACTTTATCCCAGGAATTCCAGACAAGACTATGCAATACAGGGAAACCCCATTTCTCAAAAAAAAAAAAAAAAAAAAACCAACCAAACAAAAAAACCCGGTATGGTGGTGCATACTTGTAGTTCCAGCTACCCAGGAGGCTGAGATGAGAGGATTGTTTGAGCCCCAGAGGCTGTAGTGAGCCATGATTGCACCAGTGCTCTCCAGTCTGTGCAACAGAGCAAGACACTTTCTAAAAAATAATAATAAATAGAAAGAGGACGTAGGTTTGGGAAACAACTGGCACAGATGATATTTCAAAATAAATTGGCTGGAGAGTATGTCTTTTCTGTCAAACAGAAAAGTTCTATAGATCTTAGTTACACAGACCATGTCTGTTTAAAAATACCACAAACCAATGCTATTTTTAAATAAATATATAATTATTCTTCTTTACCATAGTTCATGTCAATATATTTATTGTACAAAAGTCCTTAGAATAAATATATAATTATTCTACTCTAGATATTATATGATACATTTACTTCAAAAATTGTTTCACTCAACATCAAAATTTGTTCAAAAGCAAAATCTCTTGTTTATACAGTCATTTAGACATGTAAAACAAAAGTCTACACAACTTCTCCCAAATTTAAAAGATAAGAAAATAAAAGATAATGATGAACAACAACAACAGTGTTTCCATAACAGTTAGGATATTTAAGCATACTTTTGGAAATCAAATTTCTACATTGAAATATATTTTTTTAATGTAACAAATTTGTTGGTAATAATTATGATAAAAGTTGGAAAGTCAGGTAGGATTAGCTAGACTACTAAGGGAGAAATACTGATTTCCATACTGAAATAATGAGAAATATGATTTGAGTCTTAGGACTGATGGGGTACATATCTGTACGTGTGTCTCATGTGTACATATGGCTGGATAGTTTTCTGTCTCTGTTTTTCTCATCTCTTCCTTCTGGTTATTTCCCTGACCTGGATCCATGAGAAATGACAAATTAGGACTTACATCTTCATAACTTTATGTTCAAAAGAAAGGATTCCTTTTCCTAGCTTGATTTTAACAAATCTTAAGGAAGAGTTCTTATTGGCTCTATTTGAGTCATGTGACCAACACTAAGAAAACCACTGCTGAAAGTCAGAAATACGGTATTTGTCCTAGCATCGTTCTGCTATTGAAAGCAATTTTCCATGAGAAATGGGAAATTACACGGATATCATCCCCTAGGGAACATCTAAAGGATAGGCACTGCCACAAATGGTGTCTAGATTCTGTAGTAGTCTTACTTCCTTATTTGCCCTTCATTTCCCACCATTTCTATGAACTTTTTTTAAAAATTGTGAATCCTATATATTAACTACATACTTTAAATATAGTTAAAACAGTCATGGCTGGGTATCTATATATCACTTTTTTCCTACATTTTACAAAGCGTGATATAAACCAAGTATGCAAGCAAATATTGACTCAAGTCTGCAATGTGCTTATACTCACATGGCTGAAAGGAGGCTTAGAAATGGAACTGCAGTACAGACTTTCTGACTTATTGTGCTGTGTTGTTTGCATGACTCTTCACATGCAGAAAATTTGAGTTAGTGAAATAATACCTGTTTGAGTGGCACATTACAATTAACATTACAGTTTTCTATAAAATATATAGAAAATCTATGTAATGATACTTGTATTAACTTTCTGAAAGCATATTATTCATGTACTCATTTATGTGATATCAACATAAATTATTCAGGATTTCAAGATGTTTCTATTATTAAAGTTTTACATCATTTGTATTTCAAATATATGCATGAACTAAAATGCTTCATTAACTTTCAATTTTTGTTTTTATATTGCTGCTCTTCCCTTAACAAAACAGGCAAACACACAGAAGAGTTTTCTCAAAGAGCTTTTGTTACTTCTAATTGTAGTGATTATAGACGCTGTACATACAGAAAGCAAAAAAAAAAAAAAAAAAAAAAAAGTTAACAAACATTTCATTACATTATAAGAGATCCTCCATTACACTGAAGAATAACTTAATACTCACTAGATGTTTCTATTTGAGTTCAGAGAAGTGCTTGTAGTACATAAGTAATAAGAACACTTTGCAAAATGATTTATATCTCAAGACACTATCATCTTCAGGTTCTTGGATATATATGGCTCACATATAGAATGAAGGGATTCATAATAAGGCACAACAGTAGATAAAGAAGAGATAATGAAATATGTTTCACTGCTTAATGTTATCAGTTTATGTTTTTGCAAGTATTATACTTTCTTTCCAATTACTTGTAAATGTAGCCTTAAATATTCCTTCTTCAAACAAAAATATATAAGAGCAGTAATACAATTGAGGCATTCTGTGGCGTTAATTGACCATTGAAACATAAAATATATACTTTTTTATAAGCCAGAGGATTTTATTATCCTATGTCCTGTGGGATCTGATGTAGTATAAGTGGGGGAGATATTAATATTAAAAGCCAAGAGTCAGAGAATCAACCAAAGTGCTGATGGATCATATAATCTCAGTTCTTTATTTTACAGAGAAGGAAATTGAATACATAAAGATTATGTCACAAAACAAAAAGTGAATCCTTCTGAGGACAGAAAGATTATATCACAAAACAAAAAAATGAGGCCTCTCCTTTTCCATCATCTGTTGCTCCTTACACTGAATGACTACTCAGATTTGGGACTCCTGGGTTATATTCCTGAGTTATATTTGCTCTGTATGTAATCTGTAGCCTTGAATACATATTCATTAAACAAATATTTTTTGAAAGACTGATGTAAGCTGTACAGTATTCTAGGTAATAGGGATATAAAGATGATAGGTGCATATAATCATGTTTAATATGATCAAGTTGCAGTGGAGAAATAACACAAATTATTCAATACTGATAATGAAAATTAAACATACTAAATTGAATTTTAGACAACTCCAGGTCAAAAGTGTCATTACTTTTGCTACCATATCTCAAATATTATTAAATAAGTGCTTCAGGTCTTTTGTTTCCAACTTATGAAACAACCCTGACATATAAGTGCTACTGTTCCTACTTTTCAAATGAAAACGTCACTTAGCTGCCCTAATGCTTCACCCAGTTTAAAATAGAAAACATAGATTTCATCCATGGATCTGTTTAAAACCAAAATCTAGACACCATCTAAATTAGAAAGCTACTATTGGTTGTCATTTTTGCATTGAAGACAATTTTATGTATTCATGGAATTAGCATTTGGAGGAATTGAAAAAAGTTAACTTAAGGCTCACTAGGAGACACTCTTATTTACAGTTTCTCTGAACAGAATTTCTCCTCACCCAATTCACCACATTCACCAAGTTCACACTTCTAGGATAAGCATTCTCCAGGGTCTGTGTTAGCCCTGTCAGCAGAACTTTCTGCAGTGATGGACAGGCTCTATATTTACACTGTACAGTATGGTAGCCACCAGCCTCCTGTTGCTATTGAACACTTGAAATATAGTTAGTGTGACAGAGGAACTAAATTTGTAATTTTAATTGATTCATGCTTCATTTAAATGTCATTTACTCATTCTTCCTTTATTCCGACTGTTTGGTACAGCACTTTCTGCACTATGTTCTGATGATTGGGTGTAGGATATTTCTTTCTGAGTTTTGCATGTCTATAAATTTCTTTATTCTTACTCCATATTTGATTACTACCACATATATCAAATGCTAAACTGGACATCAACCTTCACTTGATTTTTTAAATCTTTTTATTAAATTTCAATATTTTATTTTAGATTCAGAAAGAGAGCTTAGTGTATCAGCATTGTTGGGATTATGAGTTTATGTCTAAAACAAATTAAAAATAATTTTAAAAAGGTAGTTTAAATATAAAGAACTATGTAGCCATCGAGTATTTGGAATATGTGAGTGGTGATGAAAGAACTGAATTTTTAATTTTAGTTTAAATAATCACATTTGGTTAGTGGCTAGCAGAATGGATGAATATTACAAATCTATATACATTTGGATGTACATGAATAAATTTTAGAGGACTTGTGGAACCCCTACAACTGAATACTATAATTTGTGTGCATATGAAATGTCCTTAAGGCAGGCTTTTTCATCAGATCCTTATAGGATTCTTTTTTTTTTTTTTTTTTTTTTTTGAGACAGAGTTTCGCTCTTGTTACCCAGGCTGGAGTGCAATGGCGCGATCTCGGCTCACCGCAACCTCTGCCTCCTGGGTTCAGGCAATTCTCCTGCCTCAGCCTCCTGAGTAGCTGGGATTACAGGCAGGCACCACCATGCCCAGCTAATTTTTTGTAGTTTTAGTAGAGACGGGGTTTTACCATGTTGACCAGGATGGTCTCGATCTCTTGACCTCTTGATCCACCCGCCTCGGCCTCCCAAAGTGCTGGGATTACAGGTGTGAGCCACCGCGCCCGGCCCCCTTATAGGATTCTTAAATCTTTTGAGAAACACTTCTCTTCAGTGGAAGCATTTAAAGTCTTCATGTTTTGTATTTTCTAAGTCCTGTAGTTTAACTCATATTACATTTGTTTTTACTGTCATGAAGTTGATCCTTACTCACCCTTGTCTCTAAGCTTCTGGATATGGAAACCTCACTAACAAAATATATAATGTAGAAACAGAATTTTCAGTAATTCTGGTAAAGGTGATTAGTTTTTCCTTTCACATATATACCTTTTAAAATATAATTCCTAAGAAGATATGTGAAAAGAATTCTAATTCCAAGACTGTTGTTTTTCTGGTGGTTATGTCTTTAAGCAAATGTTTTGTTCTGGCTTTTAGTAAACTAAGGAATATTGTTTTTACATGCTTATAAATTCTCATTGAGTGAATTCATTCATCCATCCATTCTTCAAACACTCGTAAAGGTTGAACTATGTGCTGGTCACTGTATTTGGCACTTGTGGTACAAAAATAACAAAGAAGTTCCCCCCTTTAGAAAGAACCTACCAAATAGTCTGGTAGGTAGACAACAAGTGACACTAATTGTAAAACATGGTAAGTGCTATAATAAAATAACTAGGCTGAGAAATGTTAACTAGCCTGCTAAGGCCACATGGCTAAGTAGCTGAACCTACTGTATTCTCAAGCTGGAGAGGTTAGAGAGGGGTCAGAGAAGGTTCAGAGAAGATAATGAAATGTGTATGAAGGTACATCTCCTTGGTGGATTTGCTAAACACTAGGGATTCAGAAATGTTGTCAAGAATCTTAAAGTCAAATTACTTTTACCAGGACTCTGAAAGTTTTATTATTTTTTCCTCCATCATCTACTTATAATTAATATCCCATCTAAATTGATCTACATCAAAGATGATTGGATTCTAATATAATTTAAGATGAATGGTGATACTTCATTATATTGAGTGTATTAGCATAGTTTTAAATTACTGTTTTAGAATGTCAATGACTACTTTTATCTTCTGTTCTTTAGGGCACTGAGTCCAATGTAGTGAAAAAGGACATTCTTTGAGCAGATTAGCCATGTCCAGTTTAAGAAATTTGTGCATTTCAGTAGCAAGGACTGTAGTCAGATACAACCGTAGAAATTATGGGGTCCAGTATGAAATGAAAATGCAGGAGCCATTTGTTCAATTATTATTAAGAATTTCAACAAGATTACAGCAGAGCACATGTGTTGGGCTCTTCTCTGTGTAGAATGCTGTGCAAGGTCACAGGCTCATGAAACCAGTCTGATAATAATAATTTTTCTATAAAACAGTTATATGTTTCTTAGAATGTGATATAAATATATGTGCTGTGTCGTAGAGAAGTATGAAACACTTCTCCCTCAAACTGTATGCCTTCTCTTTTGAAATGACCTCCTTAGACTTTCCCGAGGAGCTATCCCAGCTGCCTACGTTTTCCTGAGGTAATTTCCTATGTTGAATTATCTTTTTCTAAGGTAATTTCCAGGAGACTGGTCCAGGGGTAAACATTTAATCCAAGCTGAGCCCATCTGATTTCTCTCTTGAAAATTTGAACCAGGAACACAGAAATATACTCCAAGTTTTGGAAGCACTGAAACTGTAAAGGTTTGGAGATTTGGGGACAATGATAGCAGAGCAGCAGTCAAAGCTGTAAATAAAATGTTATGGAAAATCTGATCTAACACTTTTAAGCAGGTTTACATTTTCCTGAGTTGTACAGCCCAGTGAAAGGAAAAAAACAAAAATGAAATCAAAATCAAACATAACAATGATAGAGAAAGGGTAGGGAGAGGGAGGACAGAGGGAGAAAGAGAGAGAATGCTGTGTTGGAAACAGTATTCACTCTCTCTGCTAATCAAGTTAGTATTGTGTTATGCTGTCATTTTACTTTTTAAAATCCTTTCATAGGATGGGACATCCTTTTAAGTGAGAGACAGAGAAAAAGTAGAAAACAGATGCTTATGACTTTATAATGTCTATGAAATTCTTTCCATCACATGTTTTTTGTTTCCTTAATAGAAATCTTCTGTTACTCCTGATAATTTGACTGGGTTTCATTTCTTTAATCAAATGATCCTTTGTAGTAAAAGCCATGGTGTAATTTCAATTCCATGTTTGAAAAACTGAATTAAAAGTAAATTCAGCCTGTTTTTCACAAGTCACATAACCATACAGGAATGTTGCCCACCTGGTATATCCATAATTTCATTGGATGTCTGCTGTTTGACAGGAATACTACCTGTACTTCTCCATTTCCTTTGTATTATTTTTTTCAACATTTCTAATCAAGTTAGCATCTTTTTTACTCTTGATTGTATTGGATAGCAAATCACTTAATCTGTTGCTTAAAATTAGCTGAAGTATTTTTACTGTTTTTTACCAATCCATCTTCCTGCAGTTAATTTCTAAAATATAATTAAGTTCATATTTAGATTTTAATTCATTTATCTGCCCACATCTGTTGTTAAATGTGTTTCTTCTGTTTTCAGATTTTCATTAAAAACTCAAGATCTCATAGAAATAATTGTCAACAAAACACATATTGGTGCGATTTCAGGGCTCTGTTAATGTCAACAAAATTTGGGCATCTGAATTAAAATTAGGAAAAGTAACAAAGAATTAAGGACTTTTAAACTTTTGTGGGCCTTTCTTTAATTACGATGTATCACCATGTGATTTTTAGTATTTTCTACATTTGTTCTTGCATTTTAAATAGGCATGTAAGTAATGTATGTTCCCTATAGAAAATATAAAATGTACCTGAAATGATATAGCATCATGGAAAAACACTCTTTTCATAATATCCCCCATTTGTAACCAAGTTTAGCATATCTCCATCCATGTTTTTTTCCTATTTACCACTCTATTGAGACCACAGCAATGTAAAATTTTGAATTCTTAGAATTCAAAAGACATTCTTGATTTTGTATAGCTATTATATTGAAAAGAAATGAACTACTTAATAATTTCTTTAAAGTTTGACATTTAGATCAGTCCTTTTGTTTGTTTGTTTTTTACTACCAAAACACATCTGGGTAAACATCTTTGGTTGCAAATACTGAGTTGAGCCTCAGATAACATTTTAGGATAAGGCCTCAGAAGTATAAAAAACAGTTGTAAAAGCTGTTTAGATTTTAAATGCTATTTTGTTAGTTATTAAAATTTGTTGTAATCTGAAGGTTTATAATGAATATGTATTCTCATTAACTATGCCGTTTCATTTTTGCTTCACTAGCATGCATTTTCCCCCTATTGTCTTTTTCCTCTTCATGCTCTTTATTCCTCTGTCCCACCATGGCCTCTTAATTTTATTTAGTAATTTGATATTTTCTTAGTACTCAATCTTTACAATGTCTTTTACTTGAAGGAGTCTTAGAGGAATCTAGATGCTTATTTCTTTAGCAGTGTTTATTCTAATGGTTGAGTTTAGTGTTTTTTTCTAGCATTTTTCTGTAAAACTTATTTTCAATTTTTAAAATTATCTCAGCATTTGAAATATTAGAGCATGTTTATTTTCATGTAATAAAAAGATTTGTCTGTATGCAAAAAGGAATACATTTTCAAGGCCAGTAATTAGAATGTTGAGGATTCTGCCTTTAGTGGGAGACTGGTTTACTCTAATCTTATTTGACTGAATGTATTTTTGGAGGTGAAGAAAGGGATACTTGGGATGCAAAAACCCAAGGGCTCCTAATAGCTTGGCTATCTGCCCAGAACTGCAAGGGAATACCCCCAATCAAGTTTGAAACACATCTGAAGACTGCTATTGTATAATAGGTAACATTTTCCTTCTTATTGATGCAATTTGAAGTAAGTAGGAAAACCATTCTTTCGGTATATGATAAAATGTTTTGCTAATTTTATTTGTTGTACCTATAACTGGTGAGCTTGTCTTTTTCTTTTCTTCTGGAAACACTGTAAAATGCTCCTTACTTTGACAAATATGTAAGACTTGGTTTTATATATGTAAAACGGGATAACATATGATTTGGAATCAGGTCATTTTTAAATATTTTAGGTTGCAATGGAAAGGTTTTCTGACTGTAGTTAAAAGGTTGTTGGGGTGTTGTTTGTTTTTGACTGATCTTTTACAAAGACTCTAGCTGAACCAGTCAAAGAAAAAAGTTTCATAATTAGGGCAATGAAAATGGGTGGCAATTAAATCACTATTCTAATACATTCTTATCTAAATGGTAGACACTATCATCTTTAGAAATGTATAAACCTTTTAATCATCTTTAGAGATGTATAAAAATATTAATAGCAATGGTTAAATAATATATTATCCTGGAAACTGGAATTCTTAAATACCTGATGCTATTATGAAAATAGAGGGTTAAAGGAAAAACTGTGGATAGCATTCAGTAATCAGAAAAATTGAGTTAAAATATTGAAATTAACAAGGGAAGAGAGTAATTACTCTGGAAGTTTCTAAGGATATTTTAAAGCCACACAGATATGAAAAAGTATGCAGCTAAGAAGTTTGCACCTGGAAATTTTCCTGGAAATTATTTATAGTTTCCATCTTATATTTCATTCAGGTAAAGAAGAGAAAGTTCCGTGAGATTATAGAATCACTTCACCAGAGAAGTAAAATTCATTGGCAGAAAAATAGCATCCTGAAACAGAGCCAGTTTAAGTGAGGAATCACATTTCCATTTAAGAGTTAGTTAGGAACTGTAGAGTTTAAAGACATGCAGAAAGGGTTGAGTTATACACTAAAAGTTCTCATCATTAAAAGCTCTTACTCCAGTATATTTGGAATGAGTATTTTCATGGGATTAGGATATTTAAAAAAGTTAACTTTGGCCGGGCACGGTGGCTCACACCTGTAATCCTAGCACTTTGGGAGGCCGAGGCGGGTGGATCAAGAGGTCAAGAGATCGAGACCATCCTGGTCAACATGGTGAAACCCTGTCTCTACTAAAAATACAAAAAATTAGCTGGGCATGGTGGC
>NW_016107479.1:2544394-2557178 GCF_001604975.1 Cebus imitator | reverse complement strand
CACTCCAGCCTGGGTAACAAGAGCTAAACTCTGCCTCAAAAAAAAAAAAAAAAAGTTAACTTTGTGATGTCATTACATGGAAATCAGGTCAAACATGTTTCCCACTCTACCTCTCCAAGAAAATATAATAAAGGAGATATTAAAAGAACAATATTGGTAGGAAAAATTTAAAAGAGCAGTCTCCCAGAAATTGATAGTACCAAAATGTAAATTTTTAGCATACAGCAATTTAAACTCTATAAATCTAACAGATATACCTGTGCAAGTTAGTAAAAACATAATAATTGCATTCATTGACTGATTTGTGTAACTGTAAGATTTTAAAACACTATAAACATTATTAATAGGAAAACTAGCTGTATAAGTCTCTCTCTCTATATATATATGTATGTGTATGTGTAAACATTTATATTCACAGTTCTTAAAATGAGTTGGATTTATACATGCCACTACAGAAAGAGTCCTAAAATATATTGACAAGTAAATAAAGCCAGGTGAAACTGAACTGCATATGAAATGAACTTATTTGTGTTATAAAAAGAAAGTACACATTGAAATGCCTATCCTTTTGGGAGAGGATATGTACATACTTGCATATTTTGGAAAAATCTCTGGTGGTGTGCAGAACAACTTAGAGTGTTTATTTTTGGGATACAATTCAGGGATGAGAATTTTAATTATTTTTTGTGAATTAATTTATGTGTAGGATTTTTTTCTGTATAACCATTACATGTTTGAATAAAAAGATAGTTAATTCATGAGTCTATGACTTGAGCCATCTCAAGCATAATCACAAAAGTTTCAGCATTCTAGGGGATTTTCATTTTCTGCTAGGACCTAAGATATCCTCATAAATGATCTTCCACATGCAGCTCTTACATTGCTAGCTGCTGCCTTCTGCCTGGCTGAGGGCTGGTCTGTATCCTACTACATTCTCACCTCCTTAGGCTGTATAGACCAGAATGTAACAAAGATGTGCTTCTGTGATTCTCAGCCTGGAGGTATGGCTAGTGATGACTATGATAGGCTCAGGAAATGCCCAACTGGAGGCACAGACTGCCTAAGCTGAATTCCTTGAACTGTAAATAAATCTACTGTAGGATACTTTGTATTCAAAGTATTCACAGCTGAATACTTTGAACTGTAAATAAATCTACTGTGGAACAAATAGTCATCATAAACCCCATCATCAAGAATGACTCTGTCAAGCAACTTGAATTTCCAGGAACTGAATTATATCTATTGGGAGAGACATGGGACCCAATCCAGGACAAGAATGAGTTTCTCTTTCCCCATACAGAGAAGATAGAATGCCTCTGCTCTTGCCATGTGAAGATCATGCTGCTTATCCAATGTGAGGGTATTATTCCTCCTGTGGGAGAGCAATTCTTTCTCCTTTCCCTAGAATCCTGAAAGAAAATAGAAATCTCCTGCATTCAGATATATTATTTTTTAACAACAAAGTGGAAGTTGGAGGGAGGAAAGAGGAATTGTTTGATCTAGAATCCACAGTGGTAGGGATATAAATGTGATGCATTATGGGATTCTAAGATGGCTAGAGATAGGAGGAAAAACTGAAAAACTTGACAAAAGGGTCAAGAGACTGTTACACATGGTCATGTAGAAAAAAGATAATAGATGAATGAGAAGACTGTGAAATATTAAGTTTGGGTCAAGAGCATCATGGAGTTTCAGGTTTCAGCATTCAAAAAATTCTCTGTGATGTCAAAATTAAGAATATGGGAGTCAATATGTATGCAAAAACATGGTGTGATAGTTCACTGATATTTAGAGAATTTAGAAACTTTAAGACTTTTAATAAACTTTTTAATAGAAAAAGCCAACCATTAATTTGATCCAAATGATATCAAATGAATCCTTTGAAAAAGTAAAATTTGTGGGAGAGATGTTTGCTTGAATTCTCCAAAGCACCTCCATAGAGAAGTGAGTTGGGATTAGGTATTGAAAACATGCATGCAAAGTAGAAAATTAGACTGATTGGATGAATGCGCAGCAGGGAGTACTTGAATTAGTACACAAAGATGGTGGAAGTAAAAGACAGCATGTTTCCAAGCTTAAGATTCTGAATAACATAAAGTCATTTTTGACTAGTTTTTTTTTCCTGCTTAATATTTTTTTATTGTTATTAAACTTTAAGTTCTGGAATACATATGCAGATCTTGCAGGATTGTTGCATAGGTACACACATGCCATGGTGCTTTGCTGCTTCCATCCCCACGTCACCTACATCAGGCATTTCTTCCAATGTTATTCCTCCCAAACCTCCCCACCCGCCACTATCCCTCCCCTAGTGTGTGATGTTCCCCTCCCTGTGTCCATGTGTTTTCATGTTCAACACCCACTTAGGAGCGAGAACATGTGGTGTTTGAATTTCTGTTTTTGTGTCAGTTTGCTGAGAATGGTGGTTTCCAGATACATCCATCTCTCTACAAAGGAAATGAACTTATCTTTTTTATGGATGCATAGTATTCCATGGTGTACATGGGCCACATTTTCTTTATCCAGTCTATAATTGATGGGCATTTGGGTTGGTTCCAGGTCTTTGCTGTTATAAATAGTGCTGCAATGAACATACATGTGTTTGTATATTTATAACAGAACAATTTATAAACCTTTGGGTATATACCCAGTAATGGGATTGCTGGTTCAAATGGTATTTATATTTCTAGATCCTTTAGGAATCGCTACACTGTCTTCCACAATGGTTGAATTAATTTACACTCCCACCAGCAGTGTAAAAGTGTTCCTGTTTCTCCACATCCTCTCCAGCATCTGTTGTCTCTAGATTTTTTAATGATCACCATTCTAACTGGCATGAGATGGTATCTCAATGTGATTTTGATTTGCGTTTCTCTAATGACCAGTGATGATGAGTCTTTTTTCATATGTTTGTTGGTTGCATAAATGTCTTCTTTTGAAAAGTGTCCGTTCATATCCTTACCCACTTTTGGATGGGTTGTTTTTTTCTTGTAAATCTGTTTTAGTTCTTTGTAGATTCTAGATATTGGCCCTTTGTCATACAGGTAGATCCCCAAATTTTTCCCATTCTGTTGGCTGCCGGTTCACTCTAATGATAGTTTCTTTTGCTGTGTAGAAGATCTCAAGTTTAATTAGATCCCACTTGCCTATTTTTACTTTGGTTGCCATTGCTTTTGTTTTTTTAGCCATGAAGTACTTGCCTATGCCTATATCCTGAATGGTACTGCCTAGGTTTTCTTCTAGGGTTTTTTTGGTGTTAGGTCTTATGCTTAAATCTTTAATCCATCTGGAGTTAATTTTAGTGTAAGGTGTCAGGAAGAGGTCCAGTTTCCATTTTCTGCACATGGCTAGTCAGTTATCCCAACACCATTTATTAAACAGGGAATCCTTTCCCCATTGCTTATTTTTGTCAGGTTTGTCAAAGATCAGATGGTTGTAGATGTATGGTGTTATTTCTGAGGTCTCTGTTCTGTTCCATTGGTCTATATCTCTGTTTTGGTACCAATACCATGCTGTTTTGATTACTGTAGCCTTGTAGTATTATTTGAAGTCAGGTAGCGTGATGGCTCTCCAGCTTTGTTCTTTTTGCTTGGGATTGTCTTGGCTATGTGGGCTGTTTTTGGTTCTATATTAAGTTTAATGTTTTGTTTTTTTTTTCCTAATTCTGTGAGGAAGGTCAATGGTAGCTTGATGGGAATAGCATTGAATCTATAAATTATTTTGGGTAGTATGGCCATTTACATAATATTGATTCTTCCTAACCATGAGTATGGAATGTTTTTCCATCTGTTTATGTACTCTTTTATTTCCTTGATCAGTGGTTTATAGTTTTTCATGAAGAGGTCCTTTACATCCTTTGTTAGTTGTATTCCTAGGTATTTTATTCTCTTTGTGGCAGTTGTGAATGGGAGTTCTCTCATGATTTAACTCTCTGTTATTTGTATATAGGAATGTTTGTGATTTTGCACATTGATTTTGTATCCTCAGACTTTGCTGAAATTTCTTATCATCTTAAGGAGATTTTGGTCTGAGATGATGGAGTCTTCTAAATATACAATCATATCATCTGCAAATAGAGACTATTTGACTTTCTCTTTTCCTAATTGAATACCCTTTATTTCTTTCTCTTGCCTAATTGCTCTGGATAGAACTTCCAATACTATGTTGAATAGGAATGGTGAGAGAGGGCACCCTTGTCTAGTGCCAGTTTTCAAAAGGAATGCTTCCAGTTTTGGCCCATTCAGTATGATATTGTCTGTGGGTTTGTCGTAAGTAGCTCTTATTATTTTGAGACATGTTCCATCGATACCTAGTTTATCGTAAGTTTTTAGCATAAAGCGCTGTTGAATTTTGTCAGAGGCCTTCTCCGCATCTATTGAAGTTATCATGTGGTTTTTGTCTTTGGTTCTGTTTATGTGATGGATTACATTTATAGATTTGTGTATGTTGAGCCAACCTTGCATCCCTGGGATGAAGCCTACTTGATCATGATGGATAAGCTTTTCAATGTGCTGTTGCATTCAGTTTGCCAGTATTTTATTGAAGATTTTTACATCTATGTTCATCATGGATATTGGCCTGAAGTTTTCTTTTTAGGTGAGTCTCTGCCAGGTTTTGGTATCAGGGTGATGTTGATCTCATCAAATGAGTTGGGGAGGATTCCCTCTTTTTGTATTGTTTGGAATAGTTTCAGAAGGAATGGTACCAGCTCCTCTTTGTACATCTGGTAGAATTCGGCTGTGATCCATCTTGACCTGGGCTCTTTTTCGTTGGTAGGCTGTTGATTGCTGCCTCCACTTCATACCTCATTCTTGGTCTATTCAGGGATTCAACATCTTCCTGGTTTAGTCTGGGGCGAGTGCAAGTGTCCAGGAATTTATTCATTTCTTCTAGATTTACTGGTTTATGTGTATAGAGTTGTCTGTAGTAGTCTCTGAAGGTAAGTTGTATTTCTGTGGAATTGGTGGTGATATCTTCTTTATCATTTTTTATTGCATCTGTTTGATTCACCTCTCTTCTTTTTTATTATTCTGGCTACTGGTCTATTTTGTTGATCTTTTCACAAAACCAGCTCCTAGAGTCATGATTTTTTTTTTCAGGGATTTTATATCTCTATCTCCTTCAGTCCTGCTCTGATCTTAGTTATTTCTTGTCTTCTACTAGCTTTTGAATTTGTTTAATCTTGCTCTTCTGGCTCTTTCAATTTGATGATAGGATGTCAATTTTGGATCTTTCCTCGCTTCTTATGTGGGTATATAGTGCCAAAAATTTACCTCCAGATACTGCTCTAAACGTGTCTCAGAGATTCTGGTATGTTGTGTCTTCATTCTCATTGGTTTGAAGAACATCTTTATTTCTGCCTTTATTTCATTGTTTATTCAGTCATCATTCAGTGGCAGGTTATTCAGTTTCCACGTGGTTGTACAGTTCTGAGTGAGTTTCTTAATCCGGAGTTCTAATTTGATTGCACTGTGGTCTGAGAGACTGTTTGTTATGATTTACATTCTTTTGCATTTGCTGAGGAGTGATTTACTTCCAATTATGTGGTCAATTTTAGAGTAAATGTGATGTGGTGCTGAGAAGAATATATATACTGTGGATCTGGGGTGGAGAGTGCTTAGATGTCTATTAGGTCCACTTGGTTCAGATCTGCATTCAAGTCTGGATATCCTTGTTAATTTTCTGTCTCGTTGATCTGTCTAATATTGACGGTGTAGTGTTATAGTCTCCTATTATTATTGTGAGGGAGTCTAGGTCTCTTTGTAGTTCATTAAGAACTTGCTTTATGTATCTGGGTGCTCCTGTATTGGGTGCATATATATTTAGGATAGTTAGTTCTTCCTGTTGCGTTGATCCTTTTATCATTATGTAATGCCCTTCTTTGTCTCTTTTGATCTTTGTTGGTTTAAAGTCCATTTTATTGGAGAGTAGGATTGCAGCAACCCCTGCTTTTTTTTNTTTGCTTTCCATTTGACTGGTAAATCTTCTCACTGCCTTTATTCTTTATTTTTAGTCTATGTGTGTCTTTGCATGAGAGATGGGTCTTGACTTTTTATCCAATTTGCCAATCTGTGTATTTTGATTGGGGCATTTAGGCCATTTACATTTAACATTAATATTGTTCTGTTTGAATTTGATCCTACCATTTTGATACTAGTTGGTTGTTTTGCTCATTAGTTGATGCAGTTTTTTTATTGTGTTGATGGTCTTTACCATTTGGTCCATTTTTGCAGTGGCTAGTACTGGTTGTTCCTTTCCATGTTTGGTGCTTCCTTCAGGAAATCTTGTGAGGTAGGCCTGGTGATGATGAAATCTCTCAGCAATTGCTTGTCTTTAAGGGATTTTATTTCTCCTTCACTTATGAAGCTTAGTTTGGCTGGATGTGAAATTCTAGGTTGAAAGTTATTTTCTTTTAGGATGTTGAATGTTGGCCCCCACTGTCTTCTGACTTGTAGGGTTTCTGCTGAGATATCCACTGTGAGTCTGATGGGCTCCCATTTGTGGGTAACCCAACCTTTCTCTCTGGGTGCTCTTAGCATTTTTTCCTTCATTTGCACCCTGGTGAATCTGATGATTATGTGCCTTAGGGTTGCTCTTCTTTAGGAATATATTTGTGATGTTCTTTGTATTTTCTGGATTTGAATGTTGGCCTGTCTTGCTAGGTTGGGGATGTTCTCCTGGGTAATATCCTGAGGAGTGTTTTCCAGCTTGAATTCATTCTTCCCATCACATTCAGGTACACCAATCAAATGTAGATTAGATCTTTTCATATAATCCCATATTTCTTGGAGGCTTTGTTCATTTATTTTCACTCTTTTTTCTCTAATCTTGCCTTCTTGTTTTATTTCATTGAGTTGATCTGCAATCTCTGATATCCTTTCTTCTGCTTGATTTGGCTATTGAAACTTGTGTATGCTTTGTGAAGTTCTCGTGCTGTGTTTTTCAGCTCCATCAAGTCGTTGATGTTCTTCTTCAAGCTGGTTATTCTAATTACCATTTTGTCTAACCTTTTTTCAAGGTTATTAGTTTTTTTTGCATTGGGTTAGAACATGTTCCTTTAGCTCAGAGAAGTTTGCTATTACCCACTATCCGAAGCTTGCTTCTGTCAATTTGTCTAACTCATTCTCCATCCTGTTTTTTTCCCTTACTGGTGAGGAGTTTTGATCCCTTGGAGGAGGAGAGGTGTTCTGATCTTTGGTGATTTCATCCTTTTTGTGCTGGTTTCTTACCATCTTCATGGATTTATCTACCTTTGTTCTTTGAAGTTGGTGATTTCTGATGGGGTCCCTGAGTGGACGTCCTTTCTGTTGATGTTGAAGCTATTTCTTTTTGGTTTTTAGTTTTCCTTCTAACAGTCAGACCCCTCTGCTGTAGGACTGCTGGAGGTTCACTCCAGACCTTGATTGCCTGGAAATCACCCGCAGGGGCTGCAGAAAAGCAAGGATTGCTACCTGTTCTTTCCTCTGGTAGCTTCATCCCAGAAGGGTACCCACCAGATGTCAGCCAGAGCTCTCCTGTGTGAGGCATCTTTTTGGTTATACAAGGGTCAGAGAACCACTTGAGGAGTCAGTCTGTTCCTTATTAGAGCTAGATGCTGTGCTGGGAGCGCCATTGCTCCTTTTAGGGCTGCTTGGCAGGGAGGCTTGAGTCTGCTGCAGCAAAACACAGTAGCCCCTTTTCCTAGGTGCTCTGTCCTGGGAAGGTGGGGTTTTATTTATAAGTACCAGACATGCTGCTGCCTTTTTTTCATAGATGCCTTACCCTGCAAGAAGGGAGTCTAGTCAGTCTGCCTGCAGAGGCACTACTGGGCTGCCAGGGTCTCAGTTCAGCTGCCGTGTGAGGTTCCTCTGGCTTTTGTTTACACAGGTAAGATTAGAACCACCTCAGCAATGGCAGACACCCTTCCCTGCACCAAGCTCGATAGTCTCAGGTGGAGCTCGAACTGATGTGCTGGCTGTGAAACTCTCAAGCCATAGGGTTTCAGTTTGCTTGTCTTTGTGGGGTGGGAACTGCTAAGCCATATCACTTGGCTTCCTGCTTTCAGTTTCCCCTCCTTCTGGGTAGCAGGAAGCTCTGTCTCGCAGGTACTCCAGGCACCAGCCAAAATGTCTGTCCAGATTTGCACTGACAGCCCGTGGTGCCAGCCAGAGCAGCTGCTCAGATCTGTGCTGGTAACTTGCACACTTCTGAGCCCAGCGGGGTCTCCTGGTCTGTGGGTTGTAAAGACCCTGGGAGAAACGCAGTATCTGAACCAGAGTGCAGGAGAGGAAAAGTCCCTGATGGCCTCTGTTTGGTAGGAGGGGAGTCCTCCAGCCTGTTGCACTTCCTGGGTGAGGCAGTGCCCTGCCCTGCCCTGCCTTGGTTTGCCCTCCTTGGGCTACACCCACTGTCCAACCAGTACCATTGAGGTGAAGTGTGGAGATCACTCATGCCTTCTACGTTGCCCTTGCTGGAAACTGCACTCTGGAGTTGTTTCTATTCAGCCATCTTGGCAGAAGTTTCTACTAGTTTGTTTTCTGGGGGTATGCTGATACTTTCTCAGCTTGGATCTTGCCAAAGCCCAACATGAATGGTCCGGAAGCAGTAGTGGAAAGCAAATTGTCTTGGTTCATTCAAGGTGCTGTAACAAAATGCCATAGACTGGGTAACTTGTAAACAACAGAAATTTATTTCTTATAATTTTATAATAGAGTCTGGAAAGTTCAAAATCAAGATACTGGCAGATTCCATGTCTAGTTCGTAGACATAGACTTGCTGTGTCCTTGCATGTGGAGAGGGCAAGGCAGCCCTCTAGGGCCTGTTTTACAAAGGCACAATTCCCATTCATGAGGGCTTCTCCTTTAGGACCTTAATAATCACCTCTTAAAAGCACCCACTTCCTAATACTGTCACCTTCAAGGTCAGGATTTCAACATACATATTTTAGAGGAATACAGACATTCAAACCATAGCACAAGGAGCATGAATCATGGTGGTAAATGTACAATTTTTATATTTACTTTTTTTTTTTTTTTTGGAGACAAACTCTCCCTGTGTAGTCCAAACTGGAGTACAGCAGTGCTGTGATGGCTCACTGTAACCTGGAACTCCTGGACACAGGGGATCCTCCTGCCTCAGCCTTCCAAGTAGCTGGGACTACAGGTGTGCACCACCACACCTGGCTAATTTTTAAAAGTTTTGCAGAGTTGAGGGTATCACCCTGATGCTCAGGCTGGTCTTGGACTCCTGGCTGCAAGTGATTCTTCCACTTGAGCTTTTCAAAGTACTGGAATTACAGGCATGAGCCACTGTACTCAGCCTACTGTGTAATTTTAATTACAGAGTTGTATCAAATCCCCATGCTGTCAAAAGATACTGAGTTACAAAAGGCAAGTTTAGAAATGTTTGTACAGCCATAGGAGAGTGAAAGTTAATACTGAAGTGAATAAGGCCATAGAAACCATGGCAATATACGCATTAATATGTGGAATGACATTTAGAAAGAGAGGTAGAGGTGGAGAAAAGCTCTTATCTGGCCACCGGTGGCACCTTTCGTTTGCCCAACCAATTTCAGAAGAGCCGAAGCTGAGGTAGATAGTTCTTTGCACCTTTCCAGCATCCCACCTGAAGCACATACCACAGAGTATTTCTGCTTTTATGCCTTAGGCTTTCTCTAAAAACATACTCTCAGCTCCAAAGTGTGCATGCCTGTGGGTGTGTGCACATTAATGCACCCAAGGAGCATCTTCAACCAATGGGGGAACGAGTCTGTAGATAATTTTAGCAGCCTTCCTGTCTTTTAGTGTGATAATTCTAAGGTAGGTTCTACAGGACTCCTTAGGGAGGTCTCCAAAAAGATTGATTTCCATTTGCCTAAATCAGCAACCAGTTTAATGAAGCATGCTTTATTGTCTTGCATCCTTTCCTACTCCCCCACTTCTGTTTTCTGGAATTAAATATTAGTCTTAATTCACCCAAATCATCATGTCAAACTCTGCTTAACAGAAATCTAAATTACACCACAGCATCATGCAAAATACCCATGTAACAAACTTGTACATGTATCCTCTGAATCTAAAATTAAATATATATATATATATATGTATACACACATATATATATATACATATATATGTGTATATATATATATGTACTTGATTTATTTTGTCAGTTAATAGTTTAGCAATGGGCGTTTGTGGATCATAAAAAATGCTTGGAATAGAGAACAGTATTGAAGTTATAGGAAATTGATTAGCAATGGGTTATTGTCAGGAGCAGCTTTGCATTTGCGTTTATAATCTGACAGTCCCTTGAGTCAGTTTTCCTTCATCTGTGATGCACTTAGATTTCATTGTTCTGAAATTGTCACTGATGGGATCCAACCTATCCATCTTCATCAATCCTGCCAGAGGAGTGAAATGCTTGGAAACATTCAAGGCACTACACTTAAAAGAAAGATGAGGATGGGTAACTCAGTAAAGTTGGGAAAACAATTTTGAGGAATGACAGAAGAGACTTTGGTAGGGAGCAGGGGATTGTTCTATGAACCATTATCTTTCCATTACCTTTTTATCAAAGTTAAAAAAAAATTCTTTTAAAACCTTGTCTGTTGTAAGTATAGTGGAATATGGTGCTCCCAAGAATTATCATGTAGTTTTTATGAAGAAGACAAAGAACATAAAAGTACACATGGCTTTTCCTAGATCTAAGGATTTATACTCTCAGACTAGAATCTCCTTAAGGAAGAGAGATAATCCTCTGTAGTGGATATAAACTGATGAGAAGGGACATGGCCCTCAGGGGTCTAAACATAATGATCTGTGTTGGGTTGTCTCTGTAATTATCAGCCTGACTCTTATCTTGCTACATACATATTCCAAATTGCACCTAATTTCTGCTGGAATGAGCTACCTTCTTCCTATAGCATAGCCACTTTCTCTTGCAAGGATAGTGGAGAAGGGGATTAATTTAGACTAAGTGATAGTTTTTTTTTTCCATTTTCCAAAATTTCCCCTTCCTTTTTCCCCTTCAGTTAAAAACTAAGCCTTCGTTAGAATCAACTCTTGAAACTCTAGAGTCTGACCAGTGATTAGAGGGCTGCTTGGTTTGGATGTATAAGTCTAACAGGGTTATTTGACGCAACATTGCATATGTTCGACTATTTTAAAAGCAGTACTTACATTAGTTAATAATACATCCTTAACAACTAGGAATATCAGGAGAGAGTTTTTATATGCTATATGTCCAGATTATATTATTCTATAATCCTGAGTATTACATAGAATATATATTGATAAGACAAAGTGGCTATAAGTTGATGTAATTAATATAACTTTCCTTTTGAATTAAACAAAGCTACACTATGTAAACTTGCCATAATTGTCTCATACCTGAAGTTGCTTGTGGGAAATGTTCAAAGCAGACACATGCAAATTTTTTTCTCTTATGTTCCTGTGCCATTTATTGGTTATGTATTCACAGTTGGTTAATATCCAGAATTTTATGCAGATTAACAGTGTCCTAAAGATCATTTTCATTTCTCTAGTGAGATACTGTGCTTCTTTCCCCCATGGAGACTTTATAATTATGCTGAAACCTTTTGTCTGTGGCATTGGCAGTTCTCCTGGAGTGCACACATCTCCCAGCATTCTACAGATGATGCTCAAAAGTTAATCTAGTGGCAAATGATGCCCAGTTTTGTTCACATTCTGGAAATCACTAGTGAGAATCTCAGTGCTACCACTTTTATCTTTGTCTTTAGAATTTGCACAAGTTATTCAACTCCTCTGTGTGATGCCAGGAGCCAGGAACACCACATGGTCAGTGCTTATGATGAGACTCTAAGCTATATTTTTAGGTCTTTCAAATGTTTCACTTTTCAAGGCTTTCACAGAACAGCTGAGCCTTCATTGGTGGTGGCTGAGCCCCATGGGTTCCCATTTTCAAGTACTTAAGCTCCTATAGTGATTGATGCCATAGATGAAAATACATCAGTAGTCTTGATATATGAAGTAGAAAATGTACATTTCTTCATTTAATAGCTGTGTGGCAGAGAGTATCTCCTTCTATGTATGATTGATAGCCAAGGTCTCCTTATTCTTAGGAGGAAAGAAAGCAACAACTTCTGTATAGAGAGTAAAAGATTCCTTACATTTAAGAGGGGAGCTTACACTATATATGTTCTAATCTTGAGTCAATTAATATATGAGTTTCTGTCACTTCCCAGACTTGTGCCCAGCTTTAAATATGGTTAAGTATTCTAATTTAAATTTTGTTTACCCCTTTTTTTCAAGCTTTTTAAAAGCTGAGGTTAATTGCCTCAGAGCTCTGAGAGGCTCATCGAATGTTTTGCCATACACAGCAACTGCTAGAGCTCTGTCTTTTCTCTCTGTCAATAGTCCATCAGATTAATCTGAATTATCATGATTGTAAATATGTCTTTAGCTCCTGATTGATTACAAACTTAGAGAAATCCATTACCAAAATTACCATGCTGCTACATCTCTATTAAAACACTATCCCAACCAAACAGCATATTATTCCTCATATAATACCAAGAGATGAAAGATAAAATACCAGCATTCATCTCTTGATTAAAAATAAAACAATCTGTCATTGTAACTTCCTCTATTGCTTTGTATCTTCCACCTCTTCTATATTTTTAAATTCGCAAGTGTTGCTATATGTACAAGTGTTTAAGTCTACAGGTTTGTGAAAAATGTCTTGATGGTAAACAATACTACTTATTAGAAAAATATTCAAGAATAAAGCATATACTATAAATACATTATTCATATATGAATTT
>NW_016107479.1:2542028-2543989 GCF_001604975.1 Cebus imitator | reverse complement strand
GTTTAATAGACAATGCTTTAAAATCTGAGAAAGTACCAAAAGACATATTTTTCGCAGACTCTACAGCATGGTTAACATCTTCATGTATCTATTGTAGGCTAAGATCTGGTGCTAAGGTTTTGCAGTTCTGGAAACAGACTTAGCACCAAATTTAATATGATTAAAGAAATTGTATTGCTCTCTATTACCCGCACTCTGCCGCAATACTTCTACTGATACTGAGGTATGTTATAGGTTGATTTGAAATAAGAAGGTTTATTTGTTAGCCTATAGTTAGAGAAAAACTATCATATGACCTGTAGGACTATTATATTGAAGGCTTGGTGAGGCTTAATGAACCCTACAGCAGATGAACTGCTTCCATTGACAACTTGAGTGGTCTCTCATGTGATTCAAAAACTCTTACCCTAAAAGTGCTGATCAAGCCTGGTCAAATTTTGCTTCAAGAACTATGGCTAATATACTTAATATATTAGTTAGAGTTGTAATAAGGAATTTTCTATTTTCCCCTATTTTGCTATGTATCTATCTGGCCATTAAAGTTTTGGTACAGTGTAAACATTGTAATTCATATGTATCTCTTGCAAACAACGCTTTTATATGTTGCTAGAACCCTTTCTGTAGGGCTTACATTAATATTACTAATTGAATATCTATTATGCTTCATTGATAAGGATGCAACATTCCATATAAATGGATCCTATCCTAGAAAGGCATAGAATGCTTTCCATATTTTGATCTAGGAAATTGTATCAGTTAGTATCAATTGTTTGCACAATATTTGTTCTTTCCTCACTTTTAACTTACAAACTCTGATGTTTCCCTAGGTGACAAGACGTAAAATTTAAAAACTTTTTATTTCCCAGACTTCTTTGCAGTAAAGATGTCTCTGTGACTTTGCTGCAGCCAATGAGCAATAAACTAAAGTTTGCTAAGGCTTTTTCAGAAAATTTTCTTTCTTCTTTGTCATTTTCTTTTCTCTTTTGCATAAAAGACTGATTTGATACATAGAACTATTGCTTACATCGTGGAAACTTGAGGAAATTGTAAATGTAGCATCACATATCAAGGCTTTAACATACACATGAGCCACTGATCTCAAACTAAGAACAGCTACTTTCCAGAATTTTTGTTACATAAAAAAACACAAATGTATGCACATATAATTTGCTTGTAGGTCTGTTTGTGTTTTCATTTACTGATAGGCCAATATTGTCCCTCACTAATAGAGTAATGTTGGTCCCAAGGGATATTTAAAGTTACTGGTAGGATAAAGCTAATGAGAGTAGTGTCCCTTTGCTAAATAAGAGTTACTGAAAATCTTTGGGGTTTAAAAAATGTTATTTGTTTGTGTTACTTCTTACATAGTCTAATGTGATAAATGCATTCATTCCTGAAGATGAGGCTCAATTATAATATTCCAGCCAGATTTGATCAGTTTTATCAAGGAGCTTCTGCTGTGCCCTGTGTTCTGTGGAATAATAGTACAAACTTAGGAAAACTCTGTATAAAAATAAATATGAGAGGAAATGGAGAGATAAATGCAAATAATTCTGTTGTCAAGCAATGGGAAAGAGCTTGGCTCAGCTTGGGGTTCTTCCACGGAAACCTTCTGAAAAAGACAGCTCCTCAACAGAACTATTTTTTTTATTTATACATCTACATTCAGTTATTTCTCTTTTTTTCCCCATTTATTTATTTTATTGCATTTTAGGTTTTGGGGTACATGTGAAGAACATGCAAGATTATTGCATAGGTACATATGTGGCAGTGTGATTTGCTGCCTTCCTCCACATCACCTACATCTGGCATCTCTCCCCTTGCTATCTCTCCCCACCTCCCCACACCCCACCGTCCCTCCCCTATTTCCCCCCAAGTGAGCCCAGTGTGTAGTGCTCACCTCCCTGTGTCCATGTGTTCTCATTGTTCAACACCCACCTATGAGTGAGAACATGCGGTGT
>NW_016107479.1:2532911-2537611 GCF_001604975.1 Cebus imitator | reverse complement strand
CGAAGTTCTCGTGTTGCGTTATTCAGCTCCATCAATTCACTTATATTCCTTTCTATTTTGTCCATTCTCGTTAGCATTTTGTCGAATCTTTTTTCAAGGTTCTTAGTTTCTTTGCATTTGGTTAGAACATGTTCTTTAAGTTCACAGAAGTTTCTTACTACTCACCATCTGAAGTTGGATTCCGTCATTTCATCACACTCGTTCTCCATCCAACCTTGTTCCCTTGCTGGTGAAGAGTTGTGATCCCTTGTAGGAGGAGAGGTGTTCTGGCTTTGGGCGTTTTCATCCTTTTTGCACCGGTTTCTTCCCATCTTTAAGGATTTATCCACCTGTCAACTTTGTAGTTGCTGGCTTTCAGATTGGGTCTCTGAGTGGATGTTCTGTTTGTTGATGATGAGGTTATTTCTGTTTCTTGGTTTTCCTTCTGACAGTCTGGCCCCTCTGCTGTAGGTCTGCTGAGGTCCACTCTAGGCCCTGCTTGCCTGGGGTTCACCTGCAGCAGCTGCTGAACAGTAAGGGTTGTTACCAGTTTTCTTCTGCTGCTATGTTTGTCCCAGAAGGATACTCGCCAAGTGTCAATCTGATCTCTCCTTTATGAGGTGGCTCTTTGGATATATAGAGGTCAGGGAGCTGCTTGAGGAGACGGTCTCTTCTTTATAGGAGCTCAAATGCTGAACTGTGAGCTCTGTTGTTCAGTCAGAGCTACTGGGCAGGTGTGTTTAGGTCTGCTGCAGCAGAACTCATAAACTGCTTTTTGTTCCCAGGTGCTCTGTCCCAGGGATTTAGGACTTTATGAGTTTCGGTTATGCTGCTGCCTTCTCTCTCTTTTTTTTTTCTTTTCCTTCAGAGCTGCCCTGTCCAGTAAGGAGGCAGCCTGGTCACTGTCTGCCTGTAGAGGCTTTGCTGAGCTGCTGTGGGCTCCGCCCAGCTGCCGAGTGAACTTCCCTGCAGTCCTGTTTATATGGGTGTAGGTAGAACTGTCTCGGCATGCGGTGGCTCACGCCTGTAATCCCAGCACTTTGGGAGGCCGAGGCTGGTGGATCACGAGGTCAAGAGATCAAGACCATCCTGATCAACATGGTGAAACCCCGTCTCTACTAAAACTACAAAGAATTAGCTGGGCATGGTGGCACGTGCCTGTAATCCCAGCTATTCAGGAGGCTGAGGCAGGAGAATTACCTGAACCCAGGAGTCGGAGGTTACGGTGAGCCGAGATCACGCCATTGCACTCCAGCCTGGGTTACAAGAGTGAAACTCCGTCAAAAAAAAAAAAAAAAAAAAAAGAACTGCCTTCGGCAATGGTGGCCCGCCTCTGTTAAGGTGGAGCCTCTCTGCAGTGGCAGGCTGCCTTGGGAACGGTGGGCTGCCTCGGCATTGATACCTCCGTAGTGGTGGGCTGCCTCGGTAATGGTGGACGCCCCTCCCCGACAGAGCTGGACCATCCTGGGTTCAGCTGGGCTTGCTGTGAAACTCTCAATCCAGAGTTTCTGATTGCTGTTCTTTTGTGGGGATGGGACCAGCCGAGCCTGATCGCCTGGCTCCCTGCCTCAGAGCCTTTTTTTTTTAAGTTGGTGTTCCAGTCGCCTGTTGAAGAGGCGCTGGGTCTGAGTGTTTTCCCCTGCGGCAAGTCACTTCGCTGGCTTAAACAGAGGCACTGAGATTTGTGGCGTTTTTTTTTTGCCCTGGAATCTACTGTCCTGGTTCCCTGCTCAGTCCCCTTTTTAAACAGATGAATGGGCGACTTCCCGTGGCTCCAATCGCCAGCCAAAAGGGCACCCGGACTGGTGTATTTTGTACGGTGAACCGCTGCTCCGGGGCGCCGACAAAGCAGCCATGCGGGGCAGCGGCGCCGGCCGGCACAGCCGCACTGGCCGAAACAGCTGCACTGGTGACTGTGGATCTCCTCCGCCTGGGAATTTCCTAGTCTGTGGGCAATAAAAATGCGGCATCCACTCACCCTCTGCGCTTTCACTGGGAGCTGCGATCCTGAGCTGTTCCTAAACGGCCATGTTGGATCTCGGATCATTCAGTTATTTCTTTACACTAGTTTGTGCAAGTTTCTGTTGGTCTATATGCATAATGTATTTTTTGAATAGTTGGCCAATTAAACATGATATGCTTTGAATGGAAGAGCAATATTACCTGGAGCAAAATAAATAAAAAATAAATAAATAAATGAACTAGGAATTAAAATAAACTTTAGATTTATAATCCCTGTGCTACAATCAGCTGAACTAATTAGCCATAAACCAGATTGTATTAATACCTGTGTGTATAGTGTAAATTACCCTTTTCAAAACCAGCTAAAATATCTAAATAAATGACCCCTCAGGCTTGAAAACTATATATCTAACTTAAATACATCTACACACTTTTCATCTTCATGGTGGGCTGTGAATATATCCAGGCATGCAGGGAAAGGAAGGAATTCCCTCTCCCCACTTTGCATCCTCAATCAGTACCTTTTGAGTAAAGTTCTAAAGACATCCCTGACATACAGCTTCTGGACGAGTACCATGTGTAGAGCTTGAATGAAAGTGGGGTTCCATAGAAACCACAACCTTGTGGGAATTTACTTGGCCCAGTTGTTTTAGAAGTCTCTCCATATTTAAAGTAGAACAGTAAAATATGTCTCTAATGCAGTTCAGTTTCTGGACATTTCTACCTATCACTTATCCAAAGCTTAAACTTTGGATTTAAAGAAAAGACAGATGCAGCCATTTCCTGAAATGGAAAAAAAGCCTCACATATTATTTATGTGTTTGTTTTTCTAGGTAAGTATGGGACAGAATTTGAGTTCTGAAATTTTATTATATATTTGAAGAACACTTCCCTATTTTTGTGTAGTAATGTACAAAATTATTTTGTCATTGAAATATAGGACTGTTAACCATTTTGCTAATAAGCATTACAGTGAAATACACTCGTGACTTTGGCTATTCCTATTTTCAGGCTACGTTTGTTCAGTAGGAAGGAAACATGCTTTTCAAACAGAGGATGTTGTCAGATTACACACTTGTTATTGAAGATTCTTTAAATTGATTGTCTGAGCTGATGAGCATTCGAAAGTGTAGAGTGGTTATAGTCTTAGAGCTTTAAATACTGGTTGCTGGTTATCAAATGATGGATGATAATTCTTTTTTCTTCAGATGTAGGATAAATGACTGAAGAAAAATTGCTTTATCCCATTATTGAGAGATATTTAAGTCACATTATCATTTAAAATGTATTTTTAAGTACCCTATTGAAGAAAAAAGCAAAAATGAAAAGGAATTCTATTATAGTAGTATGCTGATAAGCTGTTGTATCACTTTTGCTTCTGTTAAGATGGTACATTTTTCTCTTCTCATTTATATAAACCTCTTTCAAAATAACATATTTTAGACTATCTTATGAAACTGTGTCCCTCTGACAATTTTATCCTTAGCACTTTATTTCTATGGATACCATACATAATTTTAAAGATATATTTATGATATATAAAGATATGTTTACCTCAGAAATCTTATATATGGAAATGGAAGTATATAAATATGTAGAAAGAGCCTACTTATAAAGTAGGGAAGGACAAATATTTTTTCTTATAAACAATAGTTCTATTTGTTTTTCAAAGTTATTAAGACTATGATGATGTACCTTAGAGGAAGCAGTTTGAAAAATGCGATTGAAATAGTGGTCAGATCTTGAGACATGCATTCATTGGATGTAAGTTACCAGTATGATTGCTACTCTCCTCTGCCTTCAGTCAGGTTCCTCATTGGATCTTTTCTATCACAAGCAGATTCTCCAACATCTTAGCATTTGGACATACCTCTGAGATATGGTTCAAACACTGTATTGCATGTTTCTGTTAAGATGTTGCATTGTGGTTATATACTACTATCATTTATGTCAACAGTGCAAGGTTGTTGATTGTGATGCATTAATAGCTCTTGGTCCCAGAGCCAGCCATATCTATCCCCTTGTACGTTATGTTGCAAAGCTTGGAGGTTACTGTAGTTCAAATATCCTACTTCTAAGGAACAGCCCATCTAGTGTTTAAGCATGATGATTTAAGATAACATAATTTCTCAACTTCTTTTCCAATAATGCTGATAGATCAGGAATATATCTGTGGTCATAAATATATATACATATATGTACATATATATATATGTGTATATATATGTACATATATGTATATATATATATATATATATATGTATATATATAACCTCTTCAAACTAGTAGAGTTAAAGAAAGGATGGTTTTAGATTTACTAACACAAATTCTATGACTAAATTTTTCAGTTCTGGAAAGAACTCTTAGAAATTGGAATTTGATATTTTAGATTGTTAAAAAGGTGTCTCCACAATCATAAAAATAAATTATATAATAAATTATAAAAATAAATTATATAATATTACATAAATTGCTTTAACAAATTTTTAGCTTAAATATAAAGTTAGACAAACTTTTAGCTTTATGCCTTTCCCTTTATTATGTTGTTTAAAATAGAAAACCTATAGTGAATATTTATCAGCTACAGTATTTCACTATGAAAATATGTTATCAATATAAAGGTAAGTGATCAATAACTATTATAACTCTGAGAAAAAATAAATAAGAGTTGCTTATAAGGTGAAGTAATCACAATTAATTAATTCTGGGTATAAGAAAACATTTGTAGGTATTTAAGTAATTTTATTAGATATGAGTAT
>NW_016107479.1:2492806-2532779 GCF_001604975.1 Cebus imitator | reverse complement strand
CACGTGCCACCATGCCCAGCTAATTTTTTGTAGTTTTAGTAGAGACGGGGTTTCACCATGTTGACCAGGATGGTCTCGATCTCTTGACCTTGTGATCCACCCGCCTCCGCCTCCCAAAGTGCTGGGATTACAGGCTTGAGCCACCGCGCCCGGCTGAGTATGCTTTTAAAAATTTAACAAAATGTATTTATAACTATATAAAGTATTAATGGTCTTAGTTGAGAATGACCAAGTTCTAATATAGTGTACTTGACTTTAACTGAAGTATTTTAGATTTATATTGTGTACTTTTCTTTAAATCCTTACATAGCAATTAAAGCCAAGCAACAACTTAATAGTAAGTAGAATGCCATCTTTCAATCCTTTCAGTGAACTTATAAAAAATTCATGTTGTTTTATAATACAGTATGAGCTGATGCAGAATTACCAGGGATTGGCAGGAGGAGGCTATTCTTAGTACAAAGCAGCTGTGTTTATTAAGTAAAATTTGTCATTATAACTGCAAGTATATTTTGATTAAATTTATTATATGTGAAGTATTTTATTAATCTTTCAGATAAGAAAAAATTACAAAAGTCTACTTTTTAAGACTTTATCACTTTGAGAAATAATTGGCCACGTGCATTAATTTATCAATGGCTATGTTTATAAATGATGTTATAACCTGTTAGGATACAAACACTTTAATAACATAATAATTATGCCTATTAATGGAACTTCAGTTTAATCTAGCAGGGGAAGATATACAAATAACTGATGAAAGTTGTCAACTGTCTAACACTTTTATTGGTAAAAATATCATCTTTTATTTTTGAGACAGAGTCTTGCTCTGTCACCCGGCGCCAGGCTGCGGTGCAGTGGTGCGATCTCGGCTCACTGCAACCTCCGCCTCCCGGTTTCAAGCAGTTCTGCCTCAGCCTCCCGAGTAGCTGGGTCTACAGGCATGCACTACCACGCCCAGCTAATTTTTATATTTTAGTAGAGATGGGGTTTCACTGTGTTGGCCAGGATGGTCTCAATCTCTTGACCTCGTGACCTGCCCACCTCGGCCTCCCAAAGTGATGGGATTACAGGCATAAGCCACCATGCCCAGCAAAAATATTATTTTTTATTAAATATATTTAACCCATTTTGGAAGTGTCTTCAGTTGCATGAAATAGGTTACATATTATAAATGTATCTTTATGTTACCTTTTATAGAAGTTATATTTCCATAGAATTCTCTTATTAAAGAATGAAACATGTTATTATCTTTTAAAAAACCTGTGGTGATATGTTTATTTAAAATTATAGTTGTCAAGAGAAAAAATAAAGAATAACAAAATTATATTCATTTAGAATGTAATAATGCTATTGAACTTTTTCTTTATTGACACAATTATTTTTATTTGTGTATTATATAAAAATATATCTAAATGGATACGAATCAGAAAATACACACAATGCATGGATTTAGGATGTTAACTCTTTAATAATCAATAGACAATTATTGAAAATGCATTTGCTTTAAGAATTTGGAACATATAATCCTTTTAGGATTAAATGAATAATATACATAAAGGTCCTGGTGACCATATAGTACTGGAAATTTATGACAGTTTAAAAAAAAAGTTTCATTAATTGGATAAGCTTTTGTATGGAAATGGCAAGAACTGACTTCTTTCCTTTTGGTTGTCCTGTTCTTTCATAGTATCTTTAATCAAGGCAGCTTAGATTGATGTTACAATCCTTTCCTGTATCAGCATTTAAAGAATCAATCTTACAGGGCACTATCTATGGGAATAAAATAGTATAATTAAGTCCTGTTTTATGCCATAAAGCAGACAAGTAAAGGAAGCATATGGAAAATAGTCTATTTTTCATCCTTGGGTCAATGTGTACTGCACATTAATGTTTAATGGTTTCTTTTTTTACTTGGTTCAATTTTATCGCACATGAACATGAGCGAGTAATTGCAGGAGGTAAAACCAGGCAAGCTTTCCCATATACCTCTGCCAGTGCACTGACCTGCAACACCCCTGGTATTTCATTCCTTGGCCTCTGCTAAGGGGAGTCTGCCAGTCATTCTAAATTGTGCCAAGCTGCATAGTAGTTTTATGATGTGAAAAACATCCATTAAGTTCTAGTTTGAGTCTACACACCACTTCATATTACTTGTAAGCAAAGCCAAATTTCAATCTCAGCCTTGAGAGTTGTATGCTTAAACAAATAAACAAATAAAAATTACCGTATTCTTTTTTAGCAGGGGAAAATGCAACCACCTAAACACTGGATTTGGAACACATCTCAACTTTTAGCCAAAATTATAATATTAATATAAACTACAAATGTAAACTAAATATATAGGAATGGATGAAAAGAAGCCAGTAAAATGAGACATTTTCAGATATATTGGTTAAAAACTCTGAAACAGCTACTTAGCATATTATACATGGGAAAAGTAATAATAAAAGATAATTTAGTGGTTTGGGTTCTTTAAATCTTTCTCATACAAGATTCAGAAACATGGTAGGCTAACTATGCAGACTAATTGAGGATAATGGAATTTAGGACTGATAATCCAGAATTTCTGACTTTTACACTGAACCCTAATTTAAAAGAATAATATGGCTGGGTCCAGTGGCCCATGCCTGTAACCCCATCACGCTGGGAAGCTGAGGCAGGTGGATCACTTTAGATCAGGAGTTTGAGACCAGCCTGGCCAGCATGGTGAAACCCTGTCTCTACAAAATATACAAATTAGCTGGGCATGGTGGTGCATACCTGGAGTTCCAGCTACTCTGGAGGCTGAGGGAGGAGAATTGTCTGTACCCAGGAGGTAGAGGTTGAGTGAGCCAAGCCCATGCCTGTTCTCCAACCTGGGCAACAGAGCAAGATTCCATCTTAAAACAAACAAACAAACAAACATAGTTTGCCTCGGTATGTTGATTTAGTTTATCTGAACATGAAGAGTTCCAGAGAAATATTTAAAACATTGTTGCTTAATTGGCATACAATAATAATGATTGTTGTGGATACCCCTCAGAGGCAAGATGAGCCCCCTGCCTAAAATTTGAGATGTAAAGATTGATGATGCCACACACACAACAAGAAATGATGAAATTCTTATGACTCATATTATGAGGCTATTTGGGAAATGGAGGGCTAAAACATCTTGACAGAGAACAAAGAGGGGCCACAGCCTTGGGTTTTCACAGTGGTTAGTGGGTAGAACCAAGATGAGGGGCTTGCGTGTTCACAGATTAGGGCTTTTGTGTAGCTTTAACTTCAGGTTGGCACCAAAAAGGGAGCACATAGACTTTCTTATCAGTTTGGCCCTGTGTGGGGCAGAAGGCTGAAGGGAGTGGTGGGATTTGAAAGCTGTCAGCAGTCAAACATACAAGATGGAGTTAGACTCTTTATTAAAATGATAAACAATAATGATAAATTCAAATGGTGTTTTCTCTTGAAATGATCATCCCTAATTTTACCTATATAAATAAGTGCAAAATCTGGATGGACAGAAAGGGGTATTTTCAGTTCTCAGGAGCATTTACATTAATGTGGAAAGAGTGATTCTTTGGATCTAGGGAAGAGCCAATACCAAAACTGGACTCCCTGGATAAGGTCCTCCAGGCACAGGCTGGTGACCCAGGAAATGACTACATAACTGAGTGTTAGAAGTTTAGTATTTATAAACACCTTAAACTTCTGAGAAAATAAGGTAGAAGAAGCTCATTTAATAAATTCCATGATACTACATATCAAGATTCAAGATATTTATAGGATTTTTAGTGATAAGATCTGTATCCTCAAAACATAAATTAAAACACATTTGTTACACATTTTAAGAAAAAATAAGATTATGTCTCAAGTCCTTTATATGTTTTGGATTGGAATCTAAAAGATAAACAGGATTAATAACTTGAAAGAATTTATTAAGTACATCCTATATATGGGAGAACTTAACAAAATGCAGGGGAGATGAGATGGGAGAATCAATGTTTCTGTCTTAAATAATTTATAATAGGGTCAGAAAACCAATCATATAGGAGAACTGGCATGGAATCATCATAAAGAAATCGTATAAAGATTGTATTTTTCAAATGTGGCAAAACTGTATCTATATAGAGAGGTATTAACCAAAGAAAACTCCTGAAAATAATTGATTTTTATTCAAGTCTAGAAGAAAGCACATAGTTACAGAGGCTTAGATGAAGAATAGAGAAGGGGAAATATGAACAAAGCCTTTGACAACAGAAAAGGCTTTTCTCCATCATCTCCTTCTTTACAGAAGCACTCCTCTTCTTTTTCTTTTGAACAAGATAGGGCTTTCTCACTTCTGTATCCACAGTATAGTCTCATGGCCAGGGATAGATAAGCCAAACAGATCCTCCTATTTATTTGAACACAGCGACTGGGAAGGAATAGGCACTGTGATTCAAGTTGGGCCAATCAGAATTAAGCAATTCGATTAAGACTATGCAGATTGAAAAGCCTAAACTCAGATTGAGGTCTGTCTGACATCGGGGAGCTGGGTTTTATATTCTACACCAGAGGTTCCAAATTTCAGTTAGAAGGCTTGTTAAAACATAGATTGAGAGGTATCATCCTCAGAATTCCTGATTCAGTTCCACTGTGTTGTGGCCTGGGAATCTGTATTCCTAACATGTTTCCTGTATACTACACAGGTACTGAACTGGCAACCATCTTTAGAATACCTGCATAAAGGAATAAGGAAGAGCCTGAAATGCTCATTTCAGTTTAAGTCATGTAAGATTTAGTTATTAGGAAACTTTTATCAGATTATAAGAGAGAATTTGAGGACATTATGATGAGAAATATAAATATGGATATAATCAGAAACTCACCGAAGGCATGTTCACTGAAGGAGAAAAACAGATACATTAGCTAAATGGTTGAGGGAAAACATGTAAAGAAAAGCACAAAAGTTTAAAGGATAAGAGAAGTAATAGTCAATGGGTTGACAGCTCAAGAAAAAACGATTTAAAGAAAGAGTTGAAGTAAATACTAAAAATCATTGCGGTTTCAATTTTAACAATTTTTTGTTTATATTAATACCCAGCTTTATATAGCTATTTTTTAGCCAATTACGATTTTACATACTTGATCTCACATTATAAAAATAAGTACAACACAAATTAACAGCAGCAAAAACAAGTTCAAGAACCAAAATAGGAAACAAACAGAATGTGCTGTTGAGCTCTTCAACAGAATTTGGAATTAGAGCTGACATTAAAAAATCAGTGTGTGAAGAAGGCTGAATTGTGAGAGATAGCATGTCAGCTCTAGAATAAACTCTCTTAAGCCACTTAGGTTTTTAAAGTCATTTATTTCACATAAGAAATACATTGTTAAACCACATGGCCTAATTTAGTGATTATAATATAATCAATTTTGCTATGTATTTGGTGACAATAATCCTATAGTTTTGAGAATTATTTATCTCTAAAAAGGAATGAATGCTGTTCATCCCACAGAATGCTATTTCAGACCTGGAAAAGAAATGCCCAACTCAATTATGAGAGAGTTTGAGATTCCCCAGAAGGAAAAGGAGCTTTGAAGCTTTCATTTGAAATACTTAATAACCGTACTGCTTTACTATTAGTTGCTGGCTTAGGTGAAACTCTAATAGCTGGAAATAAAGCATTGCCAATTACTAATTAGATTTAAAAGAAAATTGGTATCATGAAATAGGGCATGATCCGATGGTTACATTCAAACCTCTGGTAGAAGAATAGGAGTTTTGAGGTATTAACCTCACATTTAATGAGACAGTTGATTTTTCGCTTATGTTTTTTATTCTCTGCAGTTTACCCTGGGCCAATATTTATGCAAGCAATGCGTTCTTTGTTAAGTAGGAACAGGCAGTGCTTATCAGTGTGAAGTGTGCATTTCTAACACTCATAATTGCATAGTTCCAACAAAACATAACCAGAAAGCACATAGATTGAGTCATTCTTAATCTACTTGTAATGGATGGTATTTAGGTAAACATACCTAGTAGGCTAGGAAATTTTATTGAAATTTACTTAAAATTATTATTGTGAAATTTCTCTTAAACATAAAAATAATGAATGTATGAATGAGTCTAGATTTTAACTTAAAACAAGCTGTATTCTTATGATTGAGTCAACAGCAGCAGAACCAAAAGAAGAAATATTGAAAGGACAAGGAGGAAAGGGACAAGGCAGAAATGAGAAGAAATCAATAAAATTCTGTGACTTCAAGAGAATTTCTCTGACTCACCCAATTTTTTAAATATTCAGTTTTTGTGCACAGATGATGTTACATTTATATTTATACATTTTTCCTATATTATTGCTTTAATAATTCACCCATATATATATATCACAGTATTATTTGGAGTTTCTTAAACAGATATATTCCTTGGTACTACCTCTGAAGAATTTTTATTCTATGGATTAGGATTTGGTCCAGGAATCTACATGGTAGTCTATCACCCCAACCGCTCACTCACAAGTGATTTCTTTTTAAGAGGTTTGCTAACCACTGGGAAAAAATTCTTTTATACCCTCTTCACTGTTATCATTTCCCCAAATACTTTCATTTGATTTTTGAAGCCCAAAACCAACTGTTTTGAGTTTTAAGACAAGCATACCTGTGTGAACCCTATGTCTGTTTTCCCACTGTGTGACAATAGAGGCATAAAAAGGTAAAAGGGTATCTTGGGACATATTATACTATATGCTTGGATTCACCTACAACAGGGAGAGTTGGTGACATAATGTTAGATATCAGTTTTCAACTTGCTGCACACAGTTTTATGAGACTGAGATGAGCTGCTGTTTTCCCTTATAATAATGTTTTATATGTAATGAGCAAAGTCAAATATATTATACTTACTTAATGGTTATCAACCATGACATCCCTGTGAAATATCCCTGTGGCTTTATGTATTGGCTTTTTTTTTTTTTTTTTTTTTAAAGAATGCTGTAGAGACTCTTGCTGTGGTGACTTGATTATTTCATTTTATGGGAAACAATATACATTTTCCAATGCCCGTTATCAAAGCACTTTTTCATTAGACACTCTTTTTAAAGAAGTTGGCATACAGTAAGCTCACCAGATCACAAATAAATGGCATTGTTGAAACAGCTCATGACAGTAAGTAGACGTAAATTTTCTAATGAATCAGCCCCAAGCCATAAAATATTTAGTTTAAGAGGGAGAATGAGTTGTTAAAAAGGATTTTCTGTGCTAAAATTTGAGAATCATCAAGATGAAGCAAACAAAAACAAAATAACATTTGGACTTTTCCCTCAATTTTTTTTTACTTGAAAACCTGACTGAAATCCACTATTCAACATTAAAGCAGCAATCTGCTGCAGAGTGGATGAATTTGTGATAAATGGTCCCTTGGGGTTTATAAAACATATTCTCCATAAAACAAGCCACAATATGTTTCTTCACATTAGTCAGTTCCTGACGTTCAGGCTGCTGAAGCTCCAGTCCACTGTTGGTACCTGCCATCCCCCAGCTGTAAACAACTCTTTGTTTATAGCAGCAAAGCTCACATATCCATTTCAAGGCTTTACAGCGATAAAAGGCTGACTGCCTACATAAACTGAAGTGGGCTGCAATGTTGTTATTTTGTTTATTGCTCTTTTATTGCAATGGTCAAATAGTTCCTTTGCGACCAGACACCAGTTTTGTGCCATCTGCACAGTTAGTGTCAGAAAACTTGTGTCAACTGAATCACTGTGGAAAATATTTATAATGAGAGGTCTAATTAAATGAAATGTTGTCTTTCAAATTGAAGCGGAAATGTAGATGATTAATAGCAAATTAAAAGTAATCTCCCATCTTTTTTTTCTTCTTAGTAGATAGTAACATTTGCCTTTGGGGATCTTAAAAGGCATGACTTGTGTCTGCCACCCTAACAAGGACCAGTTAAATAAAAATTTGGTCCTATTGTGTTAAGATTTTCTGTTTCTATTGTAAAATTTATATCTAAATGCTTCTGAATAATTTTAATCACATATTTATGTTAATGGGCTATACATACCTACCCAGGAAGCTCATATCAAAACCTTTGTTTTGCCCTCAAATATGTTGTCCGAATTAGAAAGATCAAACACCAATCATAATTTTAAAAGTAAAATTTGGTCGCACAGTTATATTTAAATAAAGGAGAACATTTTATCATGAAAGTTAATAATGGATGGCATAATATATTTTCTTGCAGACAAAATCATTGCATTTTAATTTGAAATAGGGGAATTTATCTAATATGCTGTATTTTAAGTTTTAAGTTTGGAAGATGGTCCTATAGTGTATTTTTAACATCTTTTTTAGAACTCTGATATTAACATTTAAATGATATGAAAAGAGTATTGCCATCTTTGAATCATTTACAATACAGTGCTGACATAATCCTTAAACAATTTGACAATTAATAGTAAGGGTTTTCCTTAATAAAATATTTTTTAGAACTCCTCTAAAAAATTTAAAACTTTCAGTGGAATTGGTTTTAAAACTTTCAGTGGAATTGGTTTCAAATAAAAATACATTTCACTATGAATATTGAAAAAGGATAACAAATATTTCTTATTAATAATATAAAATCTTCCCTTAGAAAACGAAGAGTACAAATTTAACTTTTAACTGAGCAATTTTAATCAAAAATACTTCCTAATTAAAAAGAAAGATGAAACTAGTTATATATCATGAAATGCTTATAAAATAGTGTTTTCATTATAAAAGAGGGCACTAGTTTTCAGATGAAAGTATGTATCAAATTTGGCTTTAAAAACATGGATAATGAAAAGTTTTTAATTTATATTCATACAAGTCTGTCAATTCTTTAAAAAAGCTCTTAATCCTCTGATTTATATAATAGGATGCATATTAATGAAGATGGAGGTGTTCATATTATAATTTTTTTATTATTTATAGGTGTGTGATATGAAGTTTATGTGTACCACACTCTTTAATACATTACTGAAAAAAAAATAAACTAATTTCAACACAATGGAAATAAATCAAAGTAAGACTCAGTGAGACAGCTGAGTGTTTATAGCCAATCTACGATTGTAAATTTCATCCCCAAAGAATTTTCTCATGTACAAATGAAGACACAACATAAGGATATTTTTTGTTGTCAACACCTAAATACATAAGTGATGTATAATGGCTGGATTGTCTTAGTTCAACTTGTGTTGCTGTCACAGAATTCCTGAGACTAGGTGATTTATGAAGAAAATAAGTTTATTTAGCTCACCATTCTGGACGAGAAGGTTTACAACTGAGCAGTGACATCTGGTGAGGGCCTCAGTCTGCGTCCACTTATGGAGAAAAGCAGAAGTGGAGCCTATGTGTGCAAAAAGATCATGTGGGAGAGAGGGAGCCAGTCAGCAAAACTCAGGATGCCAGACTCCTTTTAATAAACCAGGAACTAATCTATTCCCAGAACTCACACCATCTGGGGTGCATTGAAGGGCGTTAATATATTCATGAAGGACCCTTATGACCCAAATAATTTCTTCTTTGTCCTACCTCCCAGCACTGCCACATTGGGAATCATGTTTGAGTGTGAGTTTTGGTGGGGACAAACTAAAAAAATTGCAAATGGCTTTCTGAAAATTTACACGAGGTGCCGTAAACCTGAGGAATCAGATAAATACATGAAAACCACAGCCTAAGAGAATTTCAGTCTTGAAGCATTACATTTTGTTCCAAGAGTCCTTACACTCAAAGTAAAAAAGAAAACTATTATTTATTATGCAATGCTCATTGCTTAAAAGAATAAAACCTGTTTTTTAGGAGAGATTCCCTGGTACAATATTTTTAAAGAAATATCTAGTAGTATATATCTACACACACATATATGTACATAGTGCTAAGGTTTTATACGTATACGTTATATGTATATAAGGGATTTTTATATCACAACCATGGATTTCAACAGGTCATACAAAAGGCACACAAACACTTCTTCTGGCCATTTGGAGAGGGTCATTTATATTTATTTATTTACTTTAGGAACACCAACCAATGTGTCATTTGTTCATTTTTTTGCATTTGAAATACTTTCCAGTGACATTCTTGGTCTGAGATTCTTTGCCATACTGCTTAACTACTATACAACTACAACCAACCACTTTATGAAGTTGGCGCTCTCTGTCAATTTTACAGAGGCCTACCCATTTCCTCAGTTTGTTGCTGTCATGGACCTTAATTAGAGTGATTTGATGTTCAGCTCACAGAGCCTCCACTAACTTGGCATACATAAATTCATCATAGTTGGATGCAAACACATAAAGATGAGTGTGACACTAAAGTAATCTAAAAGCTTATATACTTCTGCAACACACATCTACTTAAAATTCCATTAATTTAAATTAATGCTTGTTTTGCAAACTGCTAAATGAAATTAGGCTCCCCAACAAGCGGGAGAGTCATTTTAAAATAAAGTATTAAATCAATTACATGGCATGTAACACAATTATTCCCACTATTAAATAAGGTTAACTTTGATCACTTGGTTAGGGCAGGTTCTGTTGGAGTTCTCCATGGAAAAGTTACCATTTTCCACTTTGCAGTAAGTGGAAAATTATCGCACTTCTTTGAAAATGCAAATTTGTTGCAATGCCATTGATACATCCGGAAATTATTCCAGCACAACTACAATTGTGTTTGTTTATTTGTGATTTTTGTCATTGAGAAACACTAAATGAACACAGAAAATTGCACCAAATTGAGTCAGGGTATGTAGGAAGACACAAAATGCATACGTGTGTACACCTTAAAGCCAGCCATATTTGATATTACAACTTTGTATCCAAGTAAGAGAACTTTCCTTTCACCACTTCACAATGATTTACAAGCTACAATTCTTCCAACACTCATGACTATATGTAAATTTCAAGTCTTTTTCAAGGTAAAGTGCCACATTTATTGTAGTTCATGTATTTCTTCATTATTTAGTGTGCTATCATTTTTATTAGACTACTATCTATTTCAATTTGTCACTGATGCTGTCTTTGAGTGCTCTGTCTCTAATTCATTTCCCTATTATCCCTATGTTTTTTATTGTGCATTTTTGTGTAGTATGGTGATTTTTAGAAACGCTTAGTCTTTTATAGCAGAACTGACTGTAATATGCTATAGATGCTTTAAGGCTGTGTATATATCCTATTTTCTGTCAAAATTTTATCCACTGGCTGGGCACAGTGGCTCATGCCTGTAATCCTAGCACTTTGGGAGGCTGAAGAGGGTAGATCACTTGAGGTCAGGGGTTTGAGGCCAGCCTGCCCGACTCGGTGAAACCTCATCTCTACTAAAAATACAGAAATAAGCTGGGCATGGTGGCTTGCAACTGTATTTCCAGCCACTCGGGATGCTAAGGCAGGAGAATTGCTTGAACCTGGGAGGTGGAGGTTAGAGTAAGCAAAATCGTACCATGGCACTTTAGCCTGGGTGACAGAGCTAGACTCTGTTTAAAACTAACTAAATAATAAATAAGAATTATCTACTGATTTTAGCATCCATTGCCTGTATCGATTAATTATAACTGTGGTGGACTTTGCAGGGCATTTTTTTCTAATATCTTCTACCTTTGCTAGTGGTTGTCTGCTGTAAGGATGAACATTCACTATTCTTCTGTTTATTTATTTGATATCTGTGTTAACATGTGAATTATTCTTCTAGTTCAATTCATTTTAGTTCACTGTCATCATTATTTATTTTTCTTGGCAGATTTCCTAAATTAAGCCTGAGAGTTCATTTAGTCTGGCTGCCATTATTATTATTATTATTTTGCCATGTTCCTATTATTTACTGAGCTCTATGTGACTTTGTCATACCACTTACTATTGCAGGGTCATTGTATGCTTTCCCTGAATCAGCAATGGGATTAGTTGCTATCTTTTATTGACTTCTTTTTCTGACAATAATACTTAGCATTTGAAACCTGATAAGTGCGCTAATTGCTATTAGGGGCAATGTAGGGGACACTTTTTCTGAAAAAGTAATTTTTTGCAAGACAAAAGTGAGTTTGTAGGAAAAAATGCACTCCATTTGCATGGGGTTTAAACTTTTGCATTTCTTACTTTTCATAAGTTGTAATCATTTTAGAATTTTTTTCCTAAAAAATGTCTAATTTGGTACACCCCTATTTTTGCCACTAGACACCTTTAAATAATGAACTGAGTATCAAACCTACTCTCGAACCCATGGATATATAGATTAATTTTGAGTCTAATATCAGGCCACAGGAATTTCAGGCTGCAACAAAAATATAATTTTACTATAGACTTTGTTTTAGAAGTTGTATTGTCTAAATATTATTAACTGTGAGTGTCAATCACTGTAATAAACTTAAAAAAATTTTATTTGACTTTTAAAATCTTACTTTAACTGCTGGGATACATGTGCAGGACTTGCAGGTTTGTTACACAGGTATGTATGTGCCATGGTGGTTTGCTGCGCCCATTAACCTGTCATCTAGGTTTTAAGCCCCACATGCGTTAGGTATTTGTCTTAATGCTCTCCCTCCTCTTGCCTCCACCCCCTGACAGGCCCCAGTATGTAATGTTCCCCTCCCTGTTTCCATATGTTCTCATTGTTCAACTCCCACTTATGAGTGAGAACATGCAGTGTTTGGTTTTGTTCCTGTGTTAGTTTGCTGAGACTGATGGCTTCCAACTTCATTCATGTCCCTGCAAATGACATGAACTCATTCTTTATTATTATTATTAATATTATTATACTTAAAGTTCTGGGATATATGTGCGAAGAGCATGCAGATTTGTTACATAGATATACGTGTGCCATGGTGGTTTGCTGCACCCATCAAGCCGTCATCTACGTTAGGTATTTCTCCATTCCCCTAGCCCCCGACAAGCCCTGGCATACAATGTTCCCTTCCCTGTGCCCATATGTTCTCATTGTTTAACTCCCACTTGTAAATGAGAACATGTGGTCTTTGGTTTTTGTTTCTGTGTTAGTTTGCTGACAATGCTAGTTTCCAGCTTCATCCATGTCCCTGCAAAGGACATGAACTCATCCTTTTTTATGGCTGTGTATTGAACTGAGTATAAAACCTTCTCTCGAACCCATGGATATATAGATTAATTTTGAGTCTAATATCAGGCCACAGGAATTTCAGGCTGCAACAAAAATATAATTTTACTATAGACTTTATTTTAGAAGTTGTATTGTCTAAATATTATTAACTATGAGTGTCAATCATAGTATTGTATTCCATGGTCTATATGTGCCACATTTTCTTTATCCAGTCTAACTTTCCTCGGCATTTGGGTTGGTTCCAAGTCTTTGCTATTGTGAATAGTGTTGCAATAAATATACCTGTGCAGGTGTCTTTATAATAGAAGAAGTTATAGTCCTTTGGGTATATATCTAGTAATGGGATTGCTGGGTCAAATGGTATTTCTGGTTCCAGATCCTAGAATAGTTGAGTTCCTGCATTTAAAAGAGATATGTGAGCACATCAGCCAAAATAAATCAAGGATATCAAAGTTCTGTTCTGTTTTCATTGTCATGAAAATGAATGATTTTATAGCATGAACAATTTATAAAGAAAAAACTAAACTAGGAACTTAACTAAACCTAAACCATAAATTTTTTAGGCATACCTATAATTCTTAATTAAAAAAAATCAGTATCTCTCTTTCCCTCCACCACAAAACTAACTCTATCCTCACAAACATATATAGATATAAACCTGTTTTAATTATGTTTAATTTCTTTTAAAAACTTGAATAAGTAATATGAATGTATAATTATAAAAGCATCATTTTATTATGGATAAACAAGCAATTGTTAGAAATTAAAGACAGTGATTTTTGCACATTGATTTTGTATCCTGAGACTTTGCTGAACTTGCTTATCAGTTTCAGAAGATTTGGGGCTGAGATGATGGGGTCTTCTAGATATACAATCATGTCGTCTGCAGATAGAGACAATTTGACTTCCTCCTTTCCTATTTGAACGCTCTTTTTTTCTTTTTCTTGCCTGATTGCTTTGGCTGGAACTTCTAATACTATATTGAATAGCAGTGGTGAGAGAGGGCATCCTTGTCTGGTGCCACATCTCAAGGGGAATGCTTCCAGTTTTTGCCCATTCAGTATGATATTGGCTGTTGGTTTGTCATAAATAGCTTTTATTATTTTGAGATACATTCCATCAATACCTAGTTTATTGAGGATTTTTAGCATAAAGGGCTGCTGGTCCTTTGTAGGGACATGGATGAACCTGGAAACCATCATTCTCAGCAAACTAACAGAAGAGCAGAAGATCAAACACCGCATGTTCTCACTCATAGGTGGGTGTTGAACAATGAGAACACATGGACACAGGGAGGGGAGCACTACACACTGGGGTCAGTTGGGGGGAAATAGGGGAGGGATGGTGGGGGGTGGGGAGCTGGGGAGAGATAGCAAGGGGAGAAAAGCCAGATGTAGGTGATGGGGAGGAAGGCAGCAAATCACACTGCCACGTGTGTACCTATGCAACAATTTTGCATGTTCTTCACATGTACCCCAAAACCTAAAATGCAATAAAATAAATGGGGAAAAAAAAAGAAATTAAAGACAGTTACAGTGAACTCTCAATTGCCTTCAGAAGAAGCCAGGGTTATAAAAGCAAAATATATGCCAATGTTAATTAATGCCTAAATACTGGACAAGGAGTGTTTCAACTTATGTGCGTGCCAACTAGGTGATCAAACATCTATTTATACAGCATCAGTTGCCAATGTGTGCTGGCCGTTGGGCTAGGCCCTGAGTATACAAATAATACAAACGTCATACTTTGTATATATTTTAGTAGAACGCATATTCCTAAAGTTGACATTCTTGTGGTGGCAAAAGATGTTATAATATACCGTAATAGTTTCCATAGTGGAGGTGGTCTCCACATTAACAGTAGTACCTAACAGTGTAGCATGTATTATGTGTCAGGTACTGTTTGAAGCATTTATGTATCTAAACCCAATTTACTCTCTTGACAAACATAAGAGGTACATTGGCAGATGTGGAAACTGGAGGTGGGAAGGTTCAGAGAGTCTGACCAACTCATGCACAGATGCGCAGTAGGTCTGTGATAGAACTTGGAATCAGACCCAGGATATCTGGCTGGAGCATTCATGTTTTTAACTGTTTCTCTCTATGGCCTCATGATGAGAACAATAAGAAAGGACCATTTCTTCTCGGGGATTAAGAGCAGGATTGATTGTAGAGATCTTCATCAGGTGCCTGCCCTTGCTGAGCTTTCAACTCAGTGTGTGTGTATATTATAGCGGTGATTTGAAGAACTCTTGTCAAGGTTTTGTGAGAAAGGACATTGATTCAATGGAAGGTTTAGGCTCTCATTAGTTTTCATTTTGAAAATAATTATCAATATTTACTATGGATTATTTAGAATACAGTGCATATAAAAGCTAGAAAACTATCAGCAAGGATAATTCACTTGAAAGCCACATAATTATCTTTCTCATAATGCCATAAATATTGAATATTCAACTGTTAACTATGCAGAATTAATTATATCCATAAGTAATTATTGCTAAAGAAAAAATCCCATTCTTTGATATAATGACTCTACATGTTACATAAACTTAGAAGGCAAATCGTTCGAGTTAGTGTTAACAAAATTATCAGGGTGAATCTTCTTATGGTGATTAAATTTGCAGTTCCTTAAGAGTTGATTGAATTTTAGGGGAAATTCTCAAATTAACCTCCTGTTGTTTCATTTTACAGTGCTTTACATCTCTAGTATTGTCTGTGTTTTTAAGCTATTCTACATGAATTTACCTTGATGCTTTTTACATTTTAAGAAAATGTACCAGACATTTATAGCTGTTCTTTGGAATTGTCTTCTTCCACTCTACCTAATGCATATGGAATTAGCTTATGCTTTTATTCTTAGTTCCTCTTTGTTACTGGATACGTCATCTGCATTCAGTAGTTCATGTGTTTTGAAATAGACCCCTCAAGCTGTGTCACTAATTATTGCTACCTGGTCTCTTATCTTAGTTGTTTGAGACAGGCTCTTTGAGGCATTCTTTATTGCATCAGTCATGAGTGCCCCTGCCTTTGTAGTGGAAGGCATAGCAGACTTGGGAGCATATTTACTTGTTTTAAGGAAAGGAAGAGAAATGGCAAGGCCTGAAAGCAATTAAATTGTTTATTCTTAGTTTCTATCCATTCACACCATAGCCTGTTGATAAATAACACTCTTTCCAATTGTATTTATCTTTTGCCTAATTTATTATTCTGAAGTTGGTGAGAGCTATGTTAAGTAAATAGAGTTGCTTTTCAATTGTACATTTATATTAAATAAGACTTTCCTCGGAGCAGGCTAAGAGGAATAAGAATAATAGTTAGAAAGGAGGAGCTAGATTTCTGAACTCATGTTCCTCAATTTGTTGCCATCCTGCAGATGAGGTTGAAGACATAGATCATAAGGCCTTTTCTCAGAGACACATAATATGCTTGCCTTAGCCATTCCCTTGGCCATTCTTTCATTGAGAATCGACAAGTTAATACAAATTCCTTTTTCTCTACTGCACTATTGTAACTGTAAGGAACCTCATTACTGTATCTATTTTCAGTAAATATAGGTGGAAGAAATTATTTTAAAATTTGGGTGACTCTTTTATATAAAGAATATTGAAAGATAATTAAAGAACAAGCGTTAGGAGAGTAGCTTGTAGAAACTTATTAGGAATATCCTAGAATAAAGAGATTGAGTATAAGAGACTTCTGGTGTGAGAACTAAAAGGAGTTTTGTATACCTACCTTCCAACTGTTCTTATAATCTTCTAAAATAATTTTTAAAAATATGTACCTCCTTTTACTTATTTAGCCTCAAATCTGTCATTTTCCTTATGAGATGAAATTGGTGTCAGTATGATTTTCAGTAATTATATGTTTGTTTAAAAATAACTATTATACTTAAAAATGTATTCAATGATATAGCCACAATTTAGCAATATAATACTCACAGTCATCCATTTTTGAAATATGTGCCCAAGGAATTATTGTCAGAAAGAATACATAATTTTCTACTTTAATTTGCATTTCCTTTTATTTCTCAACAAAATTTTATCTGAATGAAATGTGGTATTTTATTCTTCAAAGACTTAGCTGATACTGACCTATAGTTGGCAGTGTTGGTTTATATTGCCCCTCAGAGGGACTTTATATCTTAGAACAGGGTTTTTCAAAAGAACTTTCTATGACAGCAGGAATGTTCTAATCTTCACTGCTTAGTACAGCAGCCGCTAGTCAGATATGTCAATTGAGTAACTTGAAATGTGGGCAGTAGGCTGATAAACTGAATTTTTAACCTTATTTAATTCAATTAATTTAAATATAAATAGCCATATAAGGTTAATGACTATGTCGTGGATAGCACAGTATTAGGGCAATGCATTTAACATAGGATGTTTGAGAAGTGGGCTGTACTTTTTGTTAAGTGGGCGAAGAACAAATGTAAAACCAAAGGTGGAAAGCGAGAGCCTTGTGAATGACTCTATGGCAGATGATTCTCCAATGTATCAGTTTTTCTGGGAAACATACACACACACATACACACACACAGCCTTTGAAAATCTTTGTGGATCCTACCCTGACTTGTGAAAATTGCTGGCTCAAGATTTCTAGACCTGTGTGGAGAATATTTTTATCCATAATTTAATTTTACGATTTCTAAAATGGGTTAATATCCTCAAGAATCTGGAGTAAAACAATAAAGAGCCTGCCTAAAGCAAGACGCAAATAACATCAACTTAGAAGTATGTGATTAGAAACTATAAATTGATTACTGTTGTTTCAGTTGTGCCCTGAAATCTTAAGTTTTTGTTGGGTTAATTTTCATATCATCTATAATTTGTACTGAGGGTACAATGATTGGGTGGCTTGGTACAGAACAAGTGCTCTGAGCAAGATTAGGATACTAAAACTAAGCAGGTGAAAATTCTCTGCTATTCTTTGCATTGTGGCATCAGGTTTAACCATTATATAAGGAGATTTTATTTGAAATATATCTACATGTTTATAATGTTATTATTGCAGGCTTTCTTCAGAAATTTGTAAAATGAAATATTAGAATCATTTATAAATTTCTTATTTTATATGGCTTGACAAATCTGATAACTAGAATCCTGAGAAATTAAATAATAATTTGGATAAATGTGCTACCTTTATTCTGTTGGAATAAAAGAACTGTCAAAATCATACTTCTTCCTGACAGTATCCCTTGAGAGAAAGTAAGGTCTGCTACCCTGAAAATAGAAACAGAAGCATTTGCCTGCAAAGAAGAGACGTATGATATAGGTCTTAGTATTGTAACCTACACTACTGTGGGCCCACCAAGAATATATTAGACTTATTTTTCTTTTTTACTATCACATTGTAGTTTGTCTTTCCAATTTATTCCTATCTTTTTAAATTCACCCATAGCTATGATTTAAAACAGTTAACAGGTACCTTCTTTTACAATGTAAAAATGAAATAAGAATAGTCTATAATATGAATTCCATTGAAAATTGTTGTTAGTAGTTGTCTATGAATTTGATTATCATTTCTTAAAGTGAGATTATAGGTTATTAGGGCATAAAAGATGCCTCTTGACTGAAAAATAGTTGACTGCTTCAACATAAGCTGAATTCAAATGCTAAAGAGAATATGAGCTCTCAATGGTAACACATATCCTTTTTTAAAAATGAATTTCTTTAAAAGATTTTTGAGGGAATCTGACATTGATTTCATAAAGTATTTGGCCTGTTAATTAAATGATTTTTTTTCTGAAAAATATTTTTGTTTTGTAGATTATGGTATTAGGAGAATTTCATTTTTCTATTTTAAGTTATAGATACGTAGGCATATCATATTAATGTATGTATGCTTCAGATGTAGTTGCTTAAAATTAAAAACTAAAACTAGTAATAGTTAAACTTATTGTACAGTGAACTATGTATAAAACACAATGCCTTTGAATTTACAACGGCCTCTTAAATACTGTTATTGCTATCATTTAATAGGTGAAGACAGTGAAGCTGATTGATTTAAAATGTACATATTTTTAGAGAAATTGTATGAGACAGAGCCAAGTCTCAAACCCAATGCCTCATGCTTCAAAATTTAGGCAGTTAATCCACAACTTCCCTGCATTTAGGAATCAAGTTAAGTGAAATCAAATTGAAAGCCTCAGTTGTGATGCTTCTAATTATTTGTATAGGAATGGTAGAAATGCACCTATTGGTAAGAGTAATTAATAATTCTAAGTAATATTTTTATCTTCTTTCATATAAATGGGGTAGTTACTAAGAATGGAAAAATAATGCTAATAATACGAAATTTCAAAATTACCATTAAGTGAAGTTATACAGTATTGTCTCCAAACATTGATCATATAATTTGCATAAATGATTACATAATTTACTTATATGTATGTTTCACAAAAGCAATGATTCCTGCCTATTTTATTTATAAATATGTATAGATTCCTAGAACAGGGTATGCTATATAGTAGGCATTCAGTAAAATTTGCTACTAAATTAAGTAATAAACTTACTTTCCATATATGAGGACGTTCTTCATAAATTTTTATTTATCCCAGATGCTTATGTGTGTGACCAATTTGTCATATAAACACAATATAAGCCAATAAATTGAACTTGGAATCAATAAAAGTGTACTTGAAAGTAAGTGAAATGAGAATTTATATTTCATTATTGTAATTTGCAGAAAAAAGTTCAATGTAGAATTCAGCTTAGGGTAGATGTTCTTGCACTAGTAGTTATTTCTTGTAAACAAAACCTCTCCGATACGTTGCAAGCGTTATTCCAGATCTCCACATTTTGCACTGCCTCCAAACAAATGTAAATCTTGCAGCTAGTGGTATGACAGCTGCTCCCAAGAGCCTGGTTTCTTCAGAACATGCTAAGGATTGAACGGCTCTTAACACATCACATTTATATGTTGAATCCCTTATGTGATGGTATTTGGAGATAAGGCCTTTTTATAGGATTGGTAGCCTTAGAAGAGGAAGAAAGAGAGAGAGTGTGGGAAATCTATGCATGCACCAAGGAAAGGTCATGTGAGGACTTAGTAAAGATGGACGCCTTCTGCAAGCCAGAGAACTACCTGTAGCATAAACTGACCATGTTGGCACCATCACTTTGGACTTCTAGCTTGCAGAACTGAGAGAAAATATATTTTGGTCGTTTAAGCCATCATGCCTGTGAAATTGTTTTATTGCAACCCAAGCACACTGAATGAGCATTTTACATTTTATTAATTAAATGGTAAAAATTATTGGTATCTAGAATATACGGTTAGGCCCCTGAAATCAAAATTACCAGCATTATGTTTGACATTTTTACTTCTACCAGTAGACACGTGTTGTTTATTTTCAAAATAATCATAAAGAGAATCAATAGCCATTTACATAAAATTTCACCTGTGAGCAAACATATTACAGCCATTTTCTCTTTAAAATATACATATACATATATGTATATTTTATATATATATGTATATGTATGTATGTATATATGGACAGATAAATATACTTGAAAAATATTGGGAGGATTTTATTAAAAACCTATACTTTTTTCATACAGTTCTACCTGCTTGTTTATATTAAAGGGTTAAAGTCAGACTTATTTTCAGGAGGATGAATACCTTCATTGTGATTGCAGGGCATGGCTGAGGAAAGAAAAGACTGAAGTGGGAACAGGAGGAGACTTGCTGAGCTTGGAAAAGTGATGCTTAAGACAGTTGATTTGTCACAGATACCTAATATATCAAGGCATGCGGGAAATACACATGCCTTCTAAAGAATCCAGGCAGGTAACACAAGTGTTGATTAAGTGAGCCTTCTATGTGGTACTATGTAGTGGTAAATCATAGCATTTGTTATGTGATTCCATATAGGACTTTGCAATCCAGATACACTCTTCCTTAAATTAAAACATCATGATATGTACTTAAAACATATCACTGTATATCTCCCAAATGTTCTAATTCACGAGATCTACCACTCTGATTTTATTTTTCAATCACAGAGAAATTTTGATGAAGCATGTTGATCAGGCTGCATTAATTATACATGCAACAAACATGAAACAGGTGTTTGGCTGTAAGAGGGATATTTAATCAAAAAATTGATTGTAAACTAGTATTTTATATTATATACTTATTTATCAACCCTCTCACAGAACATGAATGAAAATTATGATTAAAAACCTAGCTTCTCATTTAGGAGGTATCCCTCTTAGATGAACACTGTTTTATCTACACTATAAAATAATTAATATTTATACATATACATTCATTTTTCATTTTCAGTTTTTTTAAGTTTAGCTTTACTGTGCTAATTTCATCAAAATTGAGGGTTCATAGACTAAAAGAACCTTTAGTTTCTCAGTTTTCAGTCTGAAAACTGAAATTATACTTTAACATGTATCATCATATTGAAAATAAAGTAAAACATCTGGTGGTTTGGGTTGATTCTACACTTTATAGTAGGTCACAGTTGGTGCTTTCGGAGTTATAAGCTTCCCACCATATTATCAGTTCTTTCTGTAAAATCTGGATTCAATTTTTACTATTACTTTTAAGAGGCACAAATTCCAAACATTCTGACACAGGTAAGTAATCAGGTATGTTTATTTCTTTAGAAAGTTCAAGCTTTTGAAAATTATACCATGTGGTAAGAGGTCTTGAAAAATAAAACAGCCTTTATCAGTATTTAATAAAAAAGGATCTCTCAAGATCTTTGTTCAAATTCTGAATCATATATAAACTCCACTGAACAGGATCTTTGTGATGTCCACACCACACACTTGAGGGCTGTGTATTCAGAGCCTCACATTATATTGACCCAAGATTTTGCAGATATTGGCCCTAGCATTAGTTTACAAAGCATAGTCCCTTCAGGGACTCCTTAGTGTTAAAGGCACAATTCCTTCAATATCCATTGTGCATGTAGTAGCACTGGGAGGAGGTAAGTCAGGAATAGCAGGTTTTTAGCTATTTGAAGTCATGTACCACATGTACCTTTCCTCCAAACCTAATCTCCCCCTTTTCCCCAAATATTATATCTGTCTGTGACTGTGTGGGTATACATACACGTATACGTCCCTCCTCTAACAGCTTGTATATTTATGGATCAAAAAGACAATGCAGATGTACCTCAGAGATAATGCAGGTTTTAGACCACCTCAATAGAGCAAATATTTCAATAAAGCACATCATACATATTTTTTGGTTCCCCATTGCATATAATAATTATATTTAAATTATACTATAGCCTATTAATTGTGCAATAGCATTATGTTTAAAAAAATATACATACCTTTATTACAAATACTTTATTGCAAAAAATTCTAACAGTCATCTGTCCCATCAATGGGTCATATTTTGCTAGCATAGGATCCTGCCAGCATGCTGACTGCTTTTGACTAATCTGGGTGGTAGGTGCTGAAGGTTAGGATGGGTGGCTGTGCAAATCTTAAAAAAACAATGATTTTGTTGCATTGATTGTCTCAGTTTTTCACAAAGGATTTCTTTGTAATATCCAATGCTGTCTGATAGCACTTTGAGCACAGTAGAAAGTCTTCAAAATTGGAGACAATCCTGTCAAACCCTGCCACTGCTTTATTTACTAAGTTTATGGAATATTCTTTTTTTTTTTTTATTATTAATGGGGTTTCACCATTTTGGCCAGGCTGGTCTTGAACTCCTGACCTCTTGATCCACCCATTTCAGTTTCCGAAAGTGCTGGGATTACAGGCATGAGCTACCACACCTGGCAGTTTATGGAATATTCTAATTGTTTATTGTCTTTTGAAAAATATTCACTGAATCTTCACCAGGAGTAGATCCCATCTCAAGAAACCATTTTCTCATCTCATCCTTAAGAAGCAACTGCTCATCAATTCAGGTTTTAACATGACATTGTAGCGATTCAGTCACATTTCAAGCTCCACTTCTAATTCTAGTTCTCTTGCTAATTCCACTACCTCTGTAGTGACTTCTTCCATGGAAATCTTGAACGCTGAAAATCATCCATGGGAATTGGAACGAACTTTATTCAATCTACTGTTAATGTGGTTATTGTGACCTGCTCCCATAAATCACAAACGTTCTCAACAACATCTAGAATGGTGAATCGTTTCCAGAAGGTTTTCAGTGTACTTTTCCCAGATCCATCAGAGGAATCACTATCTATGACAGCTACAGCCTTATGAAATGTATTTCTAAAGTAATGACTTGAAAGTCAAAATTTACTCCTTGATTCATAGGCTACATGTTGTATTGTTACTGAGCATAAAAACATCAATATTTTTGGGCATCTCAATAAGAGCCCTTGGATGACTAAATGCATTGTTAATAAGCAGTCATATTTAAAAAGGAATATGTTTTTCTCTGAGCAGGGTGGTCTCAACAGTGGGTTTAAAAATATTCCGTTAACCATGTTGTAAATAGATGTGCTGTCATCTAGGTTTGTTGTTGCGTTTATAGAACACAGGCAGAGTAAGTTTAACATAATTCTAAAGGGCCCTAGGATTTGGGGAATGGTAAATGTGAATTAGCTTCAACTTAAAGTCACCAACTGCATCCGTTCCTAGCAAGAGAGTTGGCCTGTCCTTGGATGCTTTGAAGCAAAGCATCAACTTCCTTTCTCTAGCTGTGAAGGTCTGAGATGGCATGCTCCTTCTGAGAGAAGACTCTTCCTTCTTAATTAAAAAACTATTGGTTAGTGTAGCCAATTTCATTAAGTATCTTAGCTAGAACTTCTAGATAACTTGCCGTAGCTTCTACGTCAGCACTTGCTGCTTCACCTTGCACTTTTATGGTATGGAGATGGCTTGTTTCCTTAAACCTCATGAACCAACCTCTGCTAGTTTCAAGTTTTTCTTCTTCACCTTCTTCACCTTTCATTATCTTTGTAGAATTAAGAGAGTTAGGCTTGTGTTCTGGTTTAGACTTTGGCTTAGGGAAATGTGGGTGGTTTAATTTTCTATGTAGACCACCAGAATTTTCTTCGTATCGGCAATAGGCTGTTTTGCTATCTTATTATCCATGTGTTCACTGGAGTAGTAGCACTTTTGCTTCATTTAGTAACTTTTTCTTTGCCTTCACAACTTGACTAACTGGCACAAGAGGCCTAGTTTTGGGGCTGTCTTGGCTTTTGACATGCTTTCTTCACTAGGCTTAATCATTTCTAGCTTTTGATTTAAAGGGAGAGATGCGTGACCCCCCTTTTTTTTTAACTTGAAAAGGCCATTGTTAAGTTATTAATTGAACTAATTTTTGTATTTCAATAGTTTTGGGGATACAGGTGGCTTTTGGTAATTGGGCTAATGTTAATATTGTTGTGTCTCTAGGAAACAGGGATGCCTGAGGAGAGGGAAAGTGACGGGGGATGCAGGTCTCTGGAGCAGTCAGAACACACGTAACATTAGTTAATTAAACTTGCTGTTTTATATGGACATGGTTTGTGACTCACCCAAACAATGACAATAGTAACATAAAAGATTTTCTGATCACAAATCACCATAACAGATATAATAATAAGGTTTGAAATTTTAAGAGAATTACCAAAATGTGACATGGGGACATGAGTTGAACACATGCTATTGCAAAATTGGCACTGACAGACTTGCTCAATTCAGACTTACCACAAACCTCAATTTATTAAAAAATGCAATAGCTGTGAAGCGCAATGAAACGAGGTATGCCTATATGTGCTAAGACGCATTCTACTCAGCTCCAAGAGGCTATTTAAAATGGAATTGGCTCAATTTCTGTTCATTTAAAATTCTGCCAAGCATTTTGTTTGGCGTATATCGGTTAATTGTTAGATGTTTGAATATCTTTATTATGCTATTTTTATAATGTGTTTTCAATCATCAGATTTTTATAGTCTTAGTAACAGTACACATATATTTAATGAAATGTCTAGGGCATGGTACTGTCCACAGAGGAGAATTTGCAGGTCATTAAATTTTGCGAGGTTGGTTTTTTTGTGGAGGAAATGAGAGGAGTTCTTCTAATAACTTTTCCTGCTGAATAGAATGACCTAGATTTTTTTGTGTACTGGCAAAGCTGGAGAATGATATTTTTACATTGCCATTTTGTCCTCAAGAGTTATCTAACTGTTTTCACCATATGAAATCTCTTTCAAGTTTCTCGTCTGACAATAGGATATGCTGTTGGATTTGTAGTATCAGAAAGCTGGAAGGCAAGAGGTAGGAGTTAGCTGAAAATGGGAGATAAAGTGCAGGTTTCTTCTGACCATTAAGAAATAAATTAAACAGATAAAGAAAATCACATGGCATCATCTTGCCTTCATTATCTTTTATGTATAAAGAAGATTTATTTTAATTATTTTGAAATGGCTTTAAAAATCTTCAATTATTATTAATAAACAATGTAAATCATCTCAACATAAATTTTAACCTTGACTAAGCTGTACACATTTGCCTTTTAATCTCTTAAACTTGATGGAATGAAACATCTTTCACACTCGATTTCCACTGGACTGACTGCCAACATGGTGCTTAATTTTTTCCTACTTGTAAAATTTGGCCTACATGTACATAATTAATAGATATGATAAGTGAATTTACCAGTCTCTGGAAGTGAGATGTACAAGACCATATGCCAGGCTCTTCAGCTTCCCTAATGAAATGTTATTCATGATTTATGTATCTGCTAATTGAAAGATGTTGAACCATTTTTAAAAATAAAAACATAAAAGTATTATCCTTAATATTCTCACTATTCATATCAAATATTTGTCAGGTGATCAGTACATGAGTATTCAATTACAATGCTATTATGTTCTAGTAAAAACAATGGAATAGAACAATGAATTGAGGTCATTGAGTCCAGTAACCTATGTGACAGTTTTTTGCTTTCTTCTCTAAGTGGTTATAGAGTTTATACCTATGCATATTTAGTAGTAATGAATTCAGTAAGTTCCAAACTCTCTTCAAAACTCTGTACCTTAGAACCAGTGGATCTCTTTAAGCATATAGAAAAGTAAGATTATTCACTTTCATTGACTTATACAGAATCTTTAAACACACGTTTTAAATTTAAAGGGTAAATATCTATAAATTAATATTATGTCAATGGAGAAATATATTTATTACAAAGATTACTGGTGTTAACATTTCCTACTTGGAAGCAAAGACCCTTCCTTCTGTATTTCTACATTGCACTCTCACCAATAATTGCAATAACGTTATACACAAATGAGAGGTGTTATATAAATGTATATATGTATATAGACAGTTATAACTATAGATATTGATATATCCATATATATACTACAGACAATATTAATGTTCTGAAAATTACATTTGACAAAATACTTTGTTTTATTTCATTAATCTGAAAACTAGTAAGAATAATATACAAAGGAAAAATACAAACGACATGATCTTACATGTAGAAAACCCTAGAGTCCACAAAAAATACCTTTAGAGATAATAAATTGAGTAAAATTTTAGTAAATAAAATCAACATGCAAAAATCAGTTGCATTTTGATACACTAACAGAAAACTATCTACAAAAGGTGTTATGAAAGCAATCCCACTTACCGTAGTAGCTACAAGAATTAATCACTTAGGAATAAACTTAACTGAGGAGGTAAGAAACTTCTACACTGAAGAACACAAAACACTGATGAAAGAAATTAAATCAGACACAAACATGGGATATATCCCATGTTCATAAATTGGGAGACTGAATATTGTTAAAATGCCTGTACTACCTAAAATTATCACAGATTCAGTGCAATATCTGTCAAAATTCAAATGGTATTTATTAAAGGAATAGAATAAAACAATTCTAAAATTCATATGGAACCACAAAGGACCCTGAATACACAAAATAACCCTAAGAAAGAACAAAACTGAAGGCATTAAAATTCCTGATTTAAAAATATGACAAAGCTACAGTAATTAAAACAGTATGGTACAGACATAAAGACACATAGAGGCCAATGAAATGGAATAGAGAATCCAGAAGTGAAACCACCCATGATTGGTCAGCTGACCTTTGACAGGGTCACCAAGCAAACACAATTGGAAAATCATAGTTTCTTTAGCAAATTGTACTGGGAAAACTAGGTATACAAATGCAAAAGAATAAAATTGAGCCCTTATCTTACACAAGACACAGCAATAAACTCAAAATGGATTAAAGAGTTGAACATGAGACTTTAAACTCTAAAACTTCTAAAAGAAAATATAGAGAAAAAGCTTCATGATATTGGTCTTGTCCGTGATTTCATTGCTGTGACTCTAAAAGCACAGACAAAAGAAGAAAAATAAACAATTATGTCTACATAAAACTGAAAAACTTTTTGCACAGCAAAGAGGACAATCAAGAGAGTAAAAAGGAAACCTAAGAAGTTGGAGAAAATATTTCCAAGCCATATATCTGATAAAAGTTTTAATTTCTAATATATATAAGGAACTCCTATAGCTCATTTCCAAAAATCTAATAACTTAATTAAAAAATGAGCTAGGGGTGTAAGTAGACATTTCTCCAAAGAAGACATAAAATGGCTAACAGATATATAAAAATGTTCTTAACATCCCTAATTATCAAGGACATGCAAATCAAAACCACAATGAGATATCACCTCATACTTGTTAGGATGGTTATTATTAACAACAACAAAAAAAGACTAGTGTTAACTGGTATATAAAAAAATTGGAACCCTTGAACACTGTTGGTAGGAATATAAAATAGTGAAACAATTACGGAAAACATTGTGGAAGTTTCTCAAAAAATTAAAAATAGAGCTACCATATGACCCATCAATCCTATTTCTGGATATTTTTTCAAAATAATTTAAATCAGTATCTTAAAAGATATTAGCACTACCATGTACAATGCAGCCCTATTCACTATAGCCAACATGTGGAAACAACCTAAATGTCCACTCACAGATGAATGGATGAGAAAAATGTAGTATATCCACACAATGGAATCTTACTCAGGCATAAAAAAGAAAATTCTGCCATATGTGACAAAATGGATGACAATATTACGCTAGGTAAAATAAGCCAGTCAAAGAAGGACAAGTACTTTATGATTCCACTTATATGAGGTATCAAAAATAATCAAACTAATGGAATCATTGAGTAGAATGCTGGTTGCTGGGGTCTGAAGGAAAGCAAAATAGGGAGTTCCTATTCAACAGGCATGTACAATTAAAGTTAGTCAAGATGAATAAGTTCTAGAGATCTGCTGTGGAATATCATTCTTAGAGTTAACAAGGCTGTATTGTACTTTTAAAAATCAATTAAGAAGGTAGATCTTATATTAAGTTTTCTTACCACAATACAATTTTTAAAAAAGAAACAATAAAAATGTAAAAATATTACATGGGCCTAACGTAAATCATGCTGAAACTATGAAGAAAAAATTTAAACATTGTTCATAAGATCATACCTCCTATGTTGTACTTTTTTCTGTCTTCAAGCTAGCAATAGTCATTAACACCAAATGCTTTACTTTTTTGTGGTAATAGAAGACCAAGTAGTCTATAGTTTTGTTTGTTGACCACAAAGGCTTTATCATTAGATATCCAGTAACTTCAACATTTAACACTTTTCAAAAGACATGAAGCATAGAAATATTATATTTCTCTTCTTTTCTCATAGTTGATGAGAATTGGTATCTGAGAATACATTACCATTAGCAGCAAGGATCTGTTGAAGTTATACTTTGCAGTGTATATTTGGTGCTGTTTTAGAAAGTTGGTGTGAAACAATGGCTTTTATCTTAAAAGGCCTATAAATTAGACACAGATTGAGAAATTATGGGCTGGATAATATTGTATGTAGCAAAGCTTTATTCTTATTTTGGTGATTTTTAGGTTATTTTACTACATCACTTTTAAAGCACTAACAGTCTCTATTTTTTCATCTTCAGAAAAAAATGAATCAGATAAAAATCATCAATAATTTTATGTGAATTCATTTAATCCACCTTTTTGCCCTAGCTCCCAGAAGCACTTGCATTTTTAAAAAATAATGTCTTTTGAATAGTGAACTACTGTGTAAACACATATGTCTCTAGTAGTAGAAACTCAGATTTTTTAAAGAACCATGTGGATATATTTTGGGACTACTGTGATGCCTATTAAATCTGGATTCATCCACAACAACCTATCTTTCTTTTATGTACATTTACCTAGTCTCTATAACACAATAAAGAGTATATGTGTTTTGCATTGCTTTTTTTTAATCCCCAAGAGGAAAAAGTCACTTAGTTAACTATTCAAATAAAAGTTCTTGAAAAGTTTCTGAATTCCAAAACGATGAATAATACAGAAAGATTGAGTATACTTTGGAAATAATTTGAATATTTACTTCAATAAAATATAAAATATTCACTGCCTAAGAGAAAATCAAATCACCTTTCCATTTATAAAAATGTTTATTATATATGTATAACTATGTCTGTATTTATAACAAATTATGTTGTGTATATACTAGATATTACATGCTCAAATTATGAATGTTAAAGACTGCTAATGATCATATTATATTTTTATCAACCAAAGTTCTAAACGTAATTGTAGTTGTTAAAATTGTGATTTTGCTCTCCAAAGAAGTGATTTTATAAAAAGACACACACAAAAAATTAAATAGGCAGAGTTTAGAAGTATCTATACTTGTACAAAAATGAACAAGTAAATATATGTATATATGTATAAATTTGTATTTAATGATTGGTAGTTGATTATTGATTTTATAAATATGTTTTCCAAGTTATAAACTGACCTTTACACACTTGTTCCATATGAATAATTTATTTAAAATGTAGATTAGATTTCTTAGATGATGTGAATTGAGACTAATGTAGTATAGTACTGATCTACAAAGCTTACACATCAGGGAAGTAGGCATTGTCAAGTCACTGTCATTTGATTCTCCATCTGTGTGCCTTCTTTTATGTAGCTTTATTTCCATGGTTTTTCATTGCTAGGAACCCAGAGAATATCATGGCTCATTCTGGTATCATGCTCATGTTTCAGTTAGGAGGCCTAGGTTATGCTGAATTTCAAAAGAATTGCCAATTATTAGTGATTTTACACAGTTTTAAAATTTATTTTGCATGCTGTGTCCAATATGAGTTGCCAGGGAGGCCCTAATCATTGGCTACTGCCACAGTGAGATAGAGACTTGGCAAATCAGGTTCTGACTCTCAAAGTATTCACAAAGAAGTGACACACATCACTTTCCCTCACATTACATTAGCCAAGTCAAATTACTTGGACATGCCTAACTTCAAAGGAGATGAAAACTACAATCTTACTAAGTTCCCAGAAAAAGCAGAATTGATTTGGTAACCAGCTCTAATGACTAACTTATCTACCTATTCCTATTTCCTGCATGCTTGCAATTGCCACCGCCCTTCTTTGATGATTCTTCCCACTCTCACTTTCTGTTAAAACTATTTTCATTGTATTTTTGAAATTCCATTCCATAGTAAACACTCTTAACCACATCCAAATTGTTTAACACTTCCTCATAAACTAACAGCTGAGTATCTCACAAGAAAAACTGCTTGTCCTGTTACCCTGACAGTCATTCTCTGTTATATTTCTCATACTGTTGACTACATTTGGGACATTATCCTTATATAACTTCAAAATGACATTTTAAAAATAAAAGCTTTATTACACACACACACACACACACACACACGCACACACACACACACACAAAATCATAAAACCAAATAATAACTATGACAAAATACTCTTACCACTTTCTATCCTTCCCTAATGTCAACTGAAGATCATTTTGTCCCCAGCTTTCAGCAGGTTGCCTTTGGCTCTGATAACACAAGAATCAGTACAATTATGTTCATTTTTCCTCCAAACCGTTAGTTCTTTCATTTATTCAGATAATATCTAGATCTCGTGGTAAATAATTTCACTCCTCTTGACAGTACCCTCAATTTTATTTTCTTTCTCTTCTACCATATGGACAATTTCAACACCAGTGCAATAAAAAGATCAAAGATTTCCCTTCTCTATTTATACTTTAATACTCTATACCCTGGTTTGCAACCTTAGGTTGGTCCTCCATGTGCTTGTCAATTCTTTTGTGTGATTTTTACCAGATAGTTTGAATTTTTTCCCAAAATCTCACCAAAGTCCTCTGCTTCCCACCTACCACCTTTGTTCCATTTCCTCCTTCCTCTCAACAAATTGACCTATTTTTCCTTCAGAAATGAAATAGAAGCCTGACTCACCATGAGAAATGAAGGTACTTAGGCATTCAGCTTTGATTGCTGCTTTCTGTTAAAGTAGAAATTAAATAAAAATCATTTGTCTAAGCTCCATTTCTGTTCCCCCGCCCCCCAGCAAAGCATACTTATGGATCATGTAAGCATCATCTCTCTGTATAGCATCTTCACACCTTTCCAAACGCCTTTTCCATTATCATTTTCCAATGGTCAACATCCTTTATTCTATGGAAACCCACCTTTCTTGGCAGTATACCTTCTATCAATGATTATGGCATCTCTTTCTTCCTTTCACAGTTTCTTGAAATCATCTACTCACATAGTCATACATTCTCACTTCCTCTCTTTCCTATTTGTGACATTTCATTACTTACTCTATCGATGTAATTTATCTTGCTGTTCTTTAATTTTTACTGATTCTTTGTTAAGGTAAATAGTATCTTCTTTTTTTTTGCAGGTATATCTAACAGCCTATCTTCCTATTACCAGGCTATCTATTGCCTGATCTGGCAACATCTTGTATGGTGGTTTTTCTATGTTTCTTAGTCCTAATTATAGTTTTTATTTCATGTATACACACGCGCACACACACACACACACACACACACACACACACATAGAGATATGTATATGGTTCTATGGTTTTGTAAGATGTATATGGAGAAGATGGGTAAAGGACATATGGTAAAGGGATATATAATCTATAATGAAATGTCATTACACATCTATAGAATGTCTACAAAAATTTTAAAGAAATAGCAGCCGAGTGTGGTGGCTCACACCTGTAATCCCAGCACTTTGGGACGCCGAGGTGGCAGATCACGAAGTCTGGAGCTCCAGACCAGCGTGATCAACATGGTGAAATTCCATCTCCACTAAAAATTAAAAAAAACAAAAGCTGGATGTGCTGGCACACATCTGTAGTCCCAGCTACTCAGGGGGCTAAGGCCGGAGTATTGCTTGAACCTTGGAGGCAGAGATTGCAATGAGCCAAGATTGCACCACTGCACTCCAGCGAGACTTTGTCTCAAAATAAAAAGGAACGAAAAAGAAAGAAGAAATGGCAACAGCAAATGCTGGTGAGGTAAAGTGGTACAGCCACTTTGGAAGACAGTTTGGCAGTTTCTAATAACATTAAAGATATACCTATCTTCTGACTTGGCAATCCCACTCCTACGTATTTATCTGAGAGAATTAGAAACTTGTATACACACAAATTAACTTGCCTATGAAGTTTTTTGAAAGTTCATAATGGCCAAAAAATTGTAAAAAATTCAGAAAAACTTCGAATATGAAATGAGTAGATAACCTCCGATACACATATATATTCCATACATTGGAATTCTTCTCAGTGATAAAAAGGATAGACTATTGATTCACACAATAACGTGTATGAATCATAAATACATTTGCAACAAGATGGATGGAAGTGGAGGACATTATGCTACATGAAGTAAACCAGTCACAGAATTACAAATGTCTTATGTTGCCACTCATATGTAGGAAATAAAAGTATTCATCTCGTGCAGGTAGTGAATAGAAGGTGATTACCAGAGGCTGGGAAGGGTAGTGGGGAGGAGAGGATGAAGAAGGGTTGGCTAATAGCTACAAAAATGCAGTTAGGCAGAAGGAATAAGATCTAGTGTTTTGTAGCACAATAGGGCAACTATAGTTAACAGTAACTCACTCTATATTTTAAAATAACTAGAAGAGTAGATTTGGAATATTCACAACACAAAGAAATAATCAATATTTAAAATGGTGGATATCCCAGTTACCCAGATAAGATCATTACACTTTGGTGCTCATGTCAAAATATAATGTGTACTCCATAAATGTGTACAAAAATTATGTTTTCATAAAAATTAGAAATAAAAATACACAAAAAGCAAAACAAATAAAAAAGCAAGATGTCGAAGGCAACATTTTGCATAATTCCCATTTATATCATGCTCTTAAAAAGGAAAACTCTAGGTAAAGAAAACACATCATTGGATCCTTTATAGAGGTGTAACACAGTGAAAGTTCTGAGGAGAGAGAAGTGTTCTACATGTAACAGTTGTGAACTTTACTTTTCAAACCAAAAAGCTGTAAAATATAAAAAGTAAAATATGTGCTTGTGACTTTTAAAGATCAATCAGATTGTTGAGGATGTACGTGGAGTGTAGACGGTGACAAAACAATTCTAACTGTATTAACAATGAATTATAGACCCACACTGAATGGTATGGTAAAGAAAGGAGCAAAACTAAGGAACTTTGGCAAAAAGACATTTGACTACAAGGCCTAATACAAAGAAGCAGTTCCAAAACACTGTACTCTAATTGATAATTTCGATTCTTAAAAGGTTATTGGTTTAAATTCTGAAATTAATTTACACGTATACTAGAGATGAACAAATTATTAAATATAATCTTAAGAATTAGGATTCTTTCTGTTGTGAAAAGCAGCTACAAATAAGGAAATGAGAGTGCTAGAATGAACTTCATGATGATCATTGGCATTGGAGGTATTGAAATGGAATTATAGTTTTAAAATTTATATACAGATAAATGGATGAATAAATGTAAATGTGTATATACACGAGTTGGTGCACAGGCATATGTATCCTGGCTCCATATACTGATAGGTGCTGGAAATTGTAACATTCCCATAACAAGGAATGTACTAGCCTCCCGATCTTGGTTTTGAAATACTGTTCTCTGTATCATGGAACCAGGGCTCCTTGGACATACAGTCAATAATAAGACTGCAGCAGAGACAACACAAGGTGAGTGAAGGCAGAAAAAAATGCAGAATAAATCTGGAGAATCTTGTGATGCCAGAAAGTAAGGGAGTGATAAAATATATAAATATTATATACATATAATATTTATTAAATATAAATATATATTTATGGGTAAGTCAGTTATAATGATCATTATATCTATCTATCTATCTATCTATCTATCTATCTATCTATATCTCTCTCTATATATAGAGAGATGAAAAGGACACAGGAGTCAACATGAAAGAGTACCGAGTGGATGAAGATGAAACAACATGAACAGTAAAATAACCATAACATAAGATTAGATTCCAAAGAATAAAATCCATATCTATGAATCAAATATGATTATTATAAACAACTGAAGAAATAAATGGCAAATGAATTACTGCATACAGGAATCTCAATTAAAACTGAAGGATAAATGAGGAAAATAGAAAACTTTATTACACCATATTATCCTGCGATAATTTTTAATATGGCGTTGCAGGCAAATTCCTCCTATGGATCTTCAGATAAGTAGGTCAGAATTTATATGCACATATAATATATGCATAGATGCTTATTATATCTCCCTAAATATTTTATAATTACAAAGGAAAAAATAGTAAATTTACAGTGGAGAATCACAGCAGGTATTTCCTTTAGCCATAGGATCAAAGTTAGTATCACTAAAAACACAAATCAACATTATATGCCCCCAATTTAATGCACAGAGAAGGGTAAATTACCTCTGTGAATAACTTCCCAGAAATATCTAATCTCAATCTAATCATGAAGAAATGTCACGAACCCAAATTGAAGTACGTTACAAAAATACATTCTAAAATATAATTGACAGTTTTCTTTAACAGAGTGAAGGCCATGAAAGATAAGGAAAAACTGAAGAAATTTCACAGATTGAAGGAAACTGAGGCTGCCTGACAACTAAATAGATTGTACTGGTCTGGATTAGATCTTGGAGCAGCAACAACTTTTTTAAAAAAAATTAATTTGTGTGGATATATAGTATGTGCCTGTATTTATGAGGTATATGACACATGGACATACAATGCCTAATAATCACATCAGGGTAAATGGGGTATCACCTCAGGCATTTATCCTTTCTTTGTGCTACAGACAATTCAATTATACTATTTTAGTTATATTTTTTTTAAGTTTGATTTTTTTTTATTGCATTTTAGATTTTCAGGTAAATGTGAAGAACATGCAAGATTATTGCATAGGTACACACATGGCAGTGTGATTTGCTGCCTTCCTCCCCTTCACCTATATCTGGCATTTCTTCCCATGCTATCTCTCTCCAACTCCCCACCCCTCACTGTCCCTCCCCCATTTCTCCTCAACAGACCCCAGTGTGTAGTGCTCCCCTCCCTTTTAGTTATTTTTAAATGTACATAAATTATTGTTGAAATAATGATTTTTAATACAAGTATATTAATGGAAAAACTGGTGAAATCAAAGTTCTCTACTTTGGTTAATAGTATGGTACCAAGTTTGTTTTCTTAGTTTGACTAATAGCCTATGGTTATAAAAAATGTATATGGAGAAGTTGGGTTACAGGTATATGGTAATTCTTCATACTGTTTTTACACACCTTTTATAAAGCTATATTATCCCAAAATGTTTTTAAAAAGTGAAAAAAAAATCTTGAAGCTATTTTTCCCCTTACCCTTTCATTCTTCTGGATTCACAGAGAATCTTTACATTCTTCAATGAAGTATGCATTAGAGAAACTTTGCTACTTGCAATAGTAACCTTCATACTATGTATTTGCCTTTTAATGGTACCTTGATTCAATGTTGTTTATGTATACCATCTTGGGAGAAATGTGAGTAAAATGATCACTATAGCTGATGTACTTCAAAACTGTGATCACTGAATTGATTCCTTCATATTTTCATACACCTTCTGATTGATTCTTTCCCTGCTTATCTATTGATATATCTAATTAAAGTATTGCTCAAATTTTAAGTTAAAGTGTTATGTAAAATGTAATTCTATTATGAATCATTTCTTGCTGGCTGTTATACTAGATGAACATGCTTTCTTCCTCAATAGCAATGATATATACTCACTTAAAATAGTATTTCTTTGATAACGTGGATCTATAGCTGGGTTGAATCTGCAATTTTGTTTCAACTTTTTGTTGTTGCTCTTCAAGAAAGGTGTGGCTTTGGAGCATGCTTGCTTTAAGCCATGGCATGTCTGGTGGCTACAGAAGGGAAAGTTTCATAGCAATCCAATATTTCCTAACAAACTTTATTCTGGTGTTCTGAAGGTATATCTTTCAGTTGTTTCTTGATTACCTACTGCTGACAGGTGAGAGCTTTACAGCCGTTTGATTCAGTGGCTGATATGTCTATTCTTTGAGAACACAATTGGCAGTTTGGCAGTCAGCATTCTTAAATGATCAGTGGAGCTCAAACAGGATCTCTTGTTTTATGCAGCTCTTTCATGAAGACTACAATATGTTTATCAGCTGAAAAATATCACATATAATGAGCCCTAAACTTTAGATCTAGTGAAGCCTAATTGCCTCTTTTTGGAATACTGTTGCCGGTGACTGCAACAGCACTTTTGCAATACCTTACATAAGCTGAATGAATTTGAATCAGACTACCTTAATCACGTTGAGAAGTCACAGAGTGGAGGACATTTATATTCTTGTACCAGACATATTACCTGCTACCCAAACTTGAAGCTTGCTCATTTTAAGTTTTTGCCTTTTTTTTTTTTTTTTTAAGACCGGAGTTTCTGACACTATCTTAGAATCTCTGGTTATAACAGCTCTTGCATTTAGATTGGCATGGTGTTTGAGCAGTTCAAAATCGCTTGATATGTATGTAGAGCCAATGTTGTAGCATATACACTGCTGTTACAAGTCAGCTTTATAGACACTCAGCAGCCTGTTTTCTCTGCTAACATTAAGAGCCAGGCACACATCCATCTTCTAATACAATAGCAAGATAAAATTTCATCTTGGTGGGGAGAAAGCATGTGGGGGAGTCAGGTAAATGAATTGAAAAAGGACATGAATTAGGAACAGGAAGACACAGATTTTAAGACATAGTTATTTAATACTTAGCTTTATGCCCATGGGAAGTAATTTCAATTTTCTGAATCTCAGTGTCTTTCTCTTTAAGATGCTGATAAAAGAAATTGTACTGTTTTCCTCATAGGCTTGTGCCATTGATGAATTTGGAAGAGATGCTATGTAAAATCGAAAGTTCCAAACAAATTTATCTTGATATTGCTGTTGTTATGCTCTAAATTGATGTGGCTCTCCCCCCTGCTTCTAAGTTCTCATCTTTGGCAATTTGCAGCAAAAGTTTCTAAAGGTCCACAGTTTCCAAGGGCATAATACCATGTGGCAATCAAAATTACTCTAATTTATAGAAATTAAGCCTATGCAGAAGTCTACTAAGCCGAATAAACCCAAGTTTTCTGTCATTTGGAACTGTGGGTGGATGTTATCTAGATATTTAAATGAAAAGCCTAGAGAGTCAAATTGATTAATCATAATACTGGCTTGCAGTGATGTTCATTTTGAGACTGTGTACATGTAGAAGAAAGAGAGTTCAATGCATAGATCACATTTGTTATAGTAATAGTTACCTCTTTTGGCTTTAGACTCAAGAATCATTGAGTGACACTTTCCCTTCATATCTTTTCTAAAATTACAGTCTCTTTCCTTACCCTGGACATTTATTGTCCCCCATTTGGCTTTATTTTCCTTCCTAGCATCTATAATTATCTCACCCACAGTATATTTTATTCATTTATCTTCTTTAATGTTTTTCTGGCCTACTAAAGTGTAATAATGTCCAGGAGGTAAGATAATTTTGTCTGATTCTTTACTACTATATTTTCAGAACCTCCAATATCCAATAGCACTAGCCAAAGCCTCTCAAAAACATTTGTTAAGTAAAAGATAAAGCACTAAAAAGAATTAGGTTAAATATATTTTTCTATTCTTCCCTCTCTTCTCCAATTAAACATTTCAAATCTCTTTAGGTACTATTAGAAATCTTAATTTTAAAAATAAAATAATTGAATCGATTCTTTGGATATTATTTAATATTTTTAGTAAATAATATTCAGGTATTTATTACCTTTGAAAATTAAATCACTTTGAACTCTAACTTATGTCTTATAAACAAACCTTCTTTTGCTATGCATGGTTTGTTTAGTAATATTCATGATCGTGACAAAGTGACCATAATTTATTCACTTAATTCATTAAATTTTTCAGACTTTCCTGGGAAAAAATATGTTTTTTTTTCCTTTTGTATTGCAGCTGTATCTCAATGAATTCTACATTGTTCTCTCTCCAGATAAGCCATTCTTTTAATTCTGTAAATCATCACACACTGGGTAGACAAAATAGGAGTATTGGACCCAGTTGTGGTAACCATAGTTCAAAAAGAAAGTTGACATTCTAAAGGAAAACAAGGATTATCAATGATTAAAATTTCAAAATAAAGCAAATAATAAATAAATTTATAAACTAATGAACAATGCAATGGAAAGAATACAGATACTGAATCTATGACTTTCTGCTATGTATGTTTTAGAAGGAATGCTATGACTGTGTTATGTTTTAGAAGAAGGCTTAACTACATACAAATTATCTTCAGAGGCTAAGATTCAGTGATTCTATTACTATTAATATGTTATTCTCTAAAAAATAAATGATTATTTTATGGGCCAAATGCCTTCTCTACTAGGTAACTACAAGCAACAGTGTAAGATACATGTTTACATTCTTTAAAAATGCTTACATATGTTACAGTTTTTGTATATGTGTCCGTATGTTGTGTGCATGCACAGTGTTTCTTTTTTAGCCTGCTTTAGGCAATGGGATCCTTGAATTTGAGAGGTACTCAATTTATTTTGTGTTTTCCCAACAACTTGCTCATAAAAATATATTTAAGCTGACAGAACCTATGAGAACAACTGACCTTTAATCAAATAGGTCAAAATTATGTCTTGTGGAGTCAGCTTTTGTTACCTTCTTGTGTATAGACATTAAGACTACACAATTTTAAATTTGCAAATAGCTAAATTATCTATAATAAATATTTATGTGATTCTTGGGTTCTCTGTAAAACTCTCCTTTATAACTCGTATATACTGCTTGAATTTTCATTTATCAAAAATTTATGTGTTCTTTCTCCTTATCATATTTTGATTATTTATATAGTTACGGTTTCCCTAATATAATTCTAATTCCTTTTAATTTTCTGGCCATCGGGAGATTATTTTTTCTCCTTCATCATTTTAATGTGTTTTTCTTAATTTGACAAGATTTACTTGAAAACACCTCTATTTGCTAATTTGAACTCTACCATGAAATGTTGGTTTTCTTTTCTCTTTGTAGGGACCTCTTTCACTATTAAAAAAAAAAAAAATAAGCCCAAGTTTCTTCTTATTGGTTCTTCTATATCAGTGGTTCTCAACACTGCACACTAGAATCTCCTGAGGAGCTTTAAAAGTATAGTGATGTCGCCGGGCGCTGTGGCTCACGCCTGTAAGGGAGGCAGAGGCGGGAGGATAGCTTAAGCCCAGGAGTTCGAGACCTGCCTGGGCAATATAGCGAGACCCCGTTCTCCACAAAAAGGAAAAAAACAAAAAGACAAAAAAAAAAGTATAGTGATGTCAAAACTCTATAATGGACCATTTAAATCAGTATCTCTCAGGGGATAGGATCCTAGATCAGGGTAATTTTTTAATACTCCCCGTGTGATTCTATTGTGCTTCCAGGATTGAGAAGTATTAGTCTATATACTCCGTGTTGAATTTGTCAACAAAGCAATTAGAGGACATTTCTTCTGTAACTTGAATCTGAGAGTTAATCAATACTTAAAGTCCTACTCCATTAATATATCCCACCTTTATGTTGTTTCCTAATCAGCATTA
>NW_016107479.1:2466766-2491109 GCF_001604975.1 Cebus imitator | reverse complement strand
GAACTGGAAAAAACCACCTTAAACTTCATATGGAACCAAAAGAGAGCCCACATAGCCAAGTCAATTCTAAGCAGAAAGAACAAAATGGGAGGCATCACACTACCTGACTTCAAACTATACCACAAGGCTACAGTAATCAAAACAGCATGGTACTGGTACCAAAACAGAGATATAGACCAATGGAACAGAACAGAGGTCTCGGAGGCAACACAACATATCTAAATAATATATTCTTAAGAATACTGTCCCTTTGTCTAATTTCCCCAAGTTGTTTTCTCTCATGGTTTTATGTAACTTTTAGTAATATTAATTAATGATATGAACTTTAAATTCAGTTAAATCTGCTGGGTTTGAATGATTAGGTATATATCAGCTTCTGAATTTAATAATTGAAATCAACAAAGTAAACAGGCAGCCCACAGAATGGGACAAAACATTTGCAAACTATCCATCTGACAAGGGGTCAAGAGGTCAACCAAAATATATAAGGAGCTCAAATAACACTGCAATAAAAAAAAATCTGATTTAAAAATGGACAAAATATCTGAATAGACATTTGTCAAATAAAGACATACAAATGGCAAACAGGTATATGAAAAGTTGCTCAACATCATTGATCAGCAGAGAAATACAAATCAAAATTACAGTGAGATATCATTTCATCCCAGTTAAAATGGCTTTTATCCAAAAGATAGGTACTAACAAATGCCAATAAGGATGTAGAGAAAAGGGAACCCTACTACACTGTTGGTGGGAATGTAAATTAGTACAACCACTAAGATGAACAGTTTGGGGGTTCCTCAAAAAAAAAAACTAAAAATAGAGCTACCATACAATCCAGCAATCCCACTGCTGGGTATATACCCAAAATAAAGGAAATGAAAGAGACATCTGTATTCCCGTATTTGTTGCAGAACTGTTCACAATATCCAAGATTTGGAAGCAAGCTAACTGTCCATCAGCAGATGAATGGATAAAGAAAATGTGGTATATATACAAAAGAGAGTACTATAAAGCCATAAGAAAATAATATTCTGTCATTTGCAATAGCATAGATGGAACTGGAAGTCATTATGTTAAGTAAAATAAGCTGGGCATAAAAAGACAAACTTCTAATCTTTTTGCTTATTTATGGGAGCTAGCAATTAAAACAACTGACTTCATGGAGATAGAGTAGGATTGTTACAAGAGTGTGGGAAGGGTAGTGAGGGAGGGGACAGGGAAGTTGGAATGGCTAATGGGTACAAAAGAGGATGAAAAGATCCAGTATTTGCTAGCACTACAGAGTGATTATAGTCAATAATAATTTAATTGTACATTTTAAGATAACTGAAAGAGTATAGTTGGATTGTTTTTAGCACAAATAATAAATGTTTGATGGGATGGATGCTCTACTTACCCTGAAGTGATTATTACCCATTACATGCCTGTATCAACATATTTCACATAATCCATAAATATATATATACCTACTATGTATTCACAAAAATTAAAAATTAACAAAAGAATCAAGGTTGTCTGTGAACCATGTGAAACTTGAAATTTCTTTGCATTTTTATATTCTTGAGTTTTTCTTGGAAAAAGAGAGTACACATTTTTTTTTTCAGGTTCTGAATGAAGTCTGTGGCCTTCAAGGAGTTAACAGTTTCAGGGCTAGGACATCTTTCAATGCATTTTTTTTTACAGAAAGTTAGTTTTTTGACCTGAAGAATGCTTGCAAGAACCAAGTGTAATATATATATATATGTATATATATATATGTATATATATATGTATATATATATATATGTATATATATATGTATACATATATATATGTATACATATATATATATTACATATATATGTAATATATATATATATGAAAGAAGTTATAACTGGAAATGCTAAACAAAGGTATGATTGAAACCATAGCTTCTTATGGGAGAAATCAGTTAGTAGAAATGTATATATTTGATGACTTAGAAAAATATTCCAATGTTGGAAAAAATGTTGAGGTCTTGTAAAGAGATTTGGTAGGGTGACAAAGAAAGGAAATGATTGGCACAAGCAATACTCCAAAGCTAATTATGAGACTTTTCATCCATCCTCCAGGAATCTCTGCTTCTGAAAGCAAATTGTAGAATTTTAAAAGTAACATTTTGTTTTTAAAAGATATATTGATAGCCTGGTAGGATAACTACTTGAAAAATAAAATTGCACCCTTTGCCATGTGAGAATAAATATTATGAAAACGTTTTTGGATAGTGGAAAATAATGACAAGAGACTTAATGTGAAACATGATGATCTTAAATCAAGGGAAGAGAAGAAATCTACAAATTTAGTTTGAAAACAAAACCTCAGAATTGATTCACATCTGGGATTCTATTACATCTTTAATTCTGGTGGCTTGTGCATAAAATTAGAAACAAGTTCATATCTATTTATAAATTGCAGAGAAGTCATATAGGATTTGATCAGTCATACACATTTAGAAATGCTTTTCAAACATTTTCATCAGGCCATTCTGGCAACAGCCTCACAAACAGTTAATAGTTTAGACATTTTTTGGGAAAAAAATGAAGTGTCCAGTATGATTGATGGGAGCAGATTTTAAGATGTTTTGTGCAGATACAAAAAAGATGGTGGCAGATTGAATATACGGTCTTTGTTTATCCCTGGCAATAATGATCTATGGAGTTTAGTAAGGACTTTCTCATTTTAAAAACCTCAAGTTTAACATGTGTACAGAAGGGTAAAACTAATGATGGCTGGGTAGACAGTTCAGCCTAATTAAATGCTTGAATCTTGCTGAATTTTCTTTGGTAACAAATATAATGTTAACTGAGATATAAAGTTGCCCTAACTTTTCCTAGGGGAATAGATATCAAAGATTTTAAGTCTTTTTATCTTCTATGTTTATTGTTGTGAAAATTTTACTTTAATTGCCATTTATAATATACAATACCAGTTGTAATCTATTTTTTTCTATCTCAGGCTATATCTATTATAGTCAAAAAACTGAAAATGTTGGTTCATACAAAATTGCATATATCTTAGAAGGAAGCTTTCTTTGTCATTCTGTTTATGGATTTGAGGAGATTTGAAATAAAAGAGAAACTTGATGTGACCTGTTTTAACCCAGGTGCAAAGAAGCCTTCCTTTAATGTAGCAGAACCAATTAACTTGAAGCAAATGATAGGATAATTATTAGTGGGAATAAAGCTAACAGTTAATTTTTTTGGGGGGTATACAAACATAAATACTGTTTCATAGTGCTTATTTTTAATTATAAATTCAGATTATTTTAAAGATAACTTTTCTCATATGCTTTGATTGTTTTGTTCACCTGCTGGGCCCTTAGGAGGAAGTCATAACTTCATTTTAATGTATTAAGACTCCTTTCTTTAAAAAGCTAAGCATCAGAATCTGTGGTGGCATGTTAGGTAGCATGTCATGTCTTGCTACTCATTACAGTGTCCTTAAGGGAGTTACACCAAATCCATAGAAGAGCTGAATGTTAATTGTAATATTGCTCTACAGCTCATTTGGTTCAAATAGATTATATATTATGCATGAAGCAAGCAAAACACTAGCAATATTTCTGTTAACTTAAGTCATGACCTTCTTTTAGCTAATCTTTTAATGTGAAGCTAATAATAAAAAAGTCCAGATATTAACTAACAGAATAGATAAGCAATACAGCGTATGGTACATGATGTTTCATTTTTAAACATTTTGTTTGCTATTAATCCTGTTTTTTATAGTCAGAAGACTGTGAATATTTTTGTAAAACAGTAAATATTAATTTTAGAATAAAAGTAGAAGATAACTATAATAGCAAATCTTTTTGTAAGTATATATTACATAGTTAAATACATGCACACATATTTATATTCTCTTTTTTAAACATTATAATTTTATATACTCAACAATGAATTTGCTTAAAGTTTCGAAATAATTCAGTATATCCACCATTAAGTTTATTATAAAAATAAGAATTATCCTTGTACCTCAAACATTAAAGAATATCTAAAAACCAGCTTGAATTATAGACTTTTAAATGTTCAAATAAATGTTTGAATTATATTTATATATGTCTGAAAAATGAATGACTAACCTCATTCAATCATTCATTAAATTAAGATTTCTTGAACCTGAACTATGTATCAAACAATGTATTAAAAGCTGAGAGTATACCCTTGAGTCTAGTATACATATATATGTCATGTGATAAAATATATAGAAAAGAATGCAAGATTTTTTTTTCCCATTTATTTTTAAATTCAAATTTAATTTTAGATACTGGGGTACAGGTACAGGTTTATTACATGAATGTGTTGCATGATGCTGAGGTTAGAGCTATAGATCCCATCACCCAGGTGGTGAGCATACTACCAATAAGGTGGTTTTTACACCCAAGGCCCCCTTCCTCCCCCTCCGTCTAGTAGCCTGCAGCGTCTATTGTTTCCATGTTTAAGTCCACGTGTGCCCAATGTTTTGCTCCTATTTATAAGTGAGAACATGAGCTATTTGGCTTCATGTTCCTGTGATAATTCACTTAGGGATTATGGCCTCTATCTGCATCCATGTTGGTGGAAAGGACATGATTTTGTTCTTTTTTATGGCTATGTAGTATTTCATGCTTCTGCACAGAAAAATAAACTAGCAATGAAGTAAATAGACAATCTACAGAATGGGAGAAAATATTTGCAAACTATACATCTGATAAAGGTCTAGTATCCAGAATCCACAAAGAACTTAAGGAATTCAACAAGCAAAAATCAAATAACCCTATTAAAAAGCAGACAAAGGACATGGATAGACACTTTTGAAGAGAAAATATACAAGCAGCAAATAAGCATATGAAAAAATGATCAACATCCCTAATTATCAGAGAAATGCAAATCAAAACCACAATGAAATACCATCTTACAGCAGTTAGAATGGCTATTATTCAAAAGTCAAAAATCAACAGATGCTGTTGAGGCTGCAGAGAAAAGGGAAGGCTAATACACTGTTGGTGGGAATGTAAATTATTTCAGCTACTATGGAAAGCAGTTTGGAGATTTCTCACAGAACTTAAAGCAGATATTTAAAATATTAATGTCTCATATGTCAACTATTCTTAGTAAAAACAAATAGATTTAATAAATTAGTTGCTAAATAAGGTTACTACATTTTTTTCCTGATTTATTATATAAAGCACAGCTTATATATCTTTGCCTGATGTTCCAAAAATGCAAGAGTGTGAGTAGTATAGTGAATATTCAGAAAACTTTATTTTTCTATATTTAAATGTGTTATTGTCTTAATTGGCCATTTCTGGTAATAGCTTTAAGTGCTCTTAGAAAAATTCAAAGAATAATACCCTGAATGAGGTCTGCATTAAATACATGTTTTATATTATTGGTATCACTAATAATTAAACTGTGGTTGTTTTTCTCAATATTAAAATATTATAAAATTATGGATTTTTTTCTCAATATTAAACTAGTAACATATATATTATGAGTGGTTATCTAGATTAAGAATATAATTTAAAAATGATCAAACATTTTTCAGAAAACATGTATCATTGATGTTATGAAACATGTAATACTAAAATACAAGTTTGATAAGGTAAAAACTTAGCCAATTTGTATTTCTGTATATGGTATTAAAATACAATTTAACTGTTCCTCCTAATCAGTAAATTTAACTGGCTAAATAGTCTAGTTTTAAATAGACTATAGATTCCATGTAACATATACCGTTAAGTAATAATTTTTCACATTTAAATGTTTCACATTTTAAATGCTGTATATCAGTAATCATGTTGTTTCTTAGAATTTATTATTAAATTGTATGTATATAGTTTATACAGTGTTTAATGCATCTCTATGTTTCCACTTAAGAATTATGTATTAAGTATATTAGAATATGTTCTTCCTTTATCTTGTTGAAATTTTAGCTCAATTATATAACTGCCAGAACTTACATGAGACAATGAATATAAGATACCTAAAATAGTGAATAGTACTTAGTAAAAGCTATTAGCGTTATCAGAAATTATTATCAGAGAGGATAATTCTAGGCAGACCAGATTCCTATAGGAGGATAATAAAAGGTGAATGGGGATTCATTTTAGGTGAGAAATACTATCACTATCAGCTGATATGTGGAAGCCCAGATTTCTCTCTTAACAGCAGAATAATTGTAAAATCAGGATTGGAGTGAAGTAGATTTTCTGTTTAAACACCAGTCTTTATTTACGTCTCTCAAGACTAGGTTATTTCTGACTTGACTTTGTAGAAAAGAGATGTTAGATCAGTAAAGTAACCAAGTGCACTTATTAAATTCTAAAACACTATTACTGATTTCTGATAACTCTACTTGATTTCTCTATCTTATTCTCTCTGTGATTGAACAACATTGAGAAGCTGGGGCATAGGTGACAAATAAACTTCTTTCCTATTAAAGGACTATGTATTTCTTTAGCTCACATTTTATCATGTGATAAAATAAAAATTGTGATACATGTGAAAATTTAGTTCATATTTTATCAATTATTTACCTTATCATGACTTAAAATTATTGGCAATATTTTAAGACAGATTTTTAGTGATGATTTAGGTATATATGGCAACAATTAATTTGATCACCAAATCTGCATGTCAACAATATGTCAAATGCATCTTCTAGAATTTTACAATACATTATATGCTATAATTTGCCCAAAGCTAGAATTTTTAGGAATATAATTATATCAAAACAATTCTTTTTAAATATACAGCATCTGAAACTGACATTAAATAAACTATGATTAATATAATCTTACAAATCATCAGATTCATCTGTAAAATAATTGTATTAAATAATATCTTACATTTGTACTATAATAGAAAATATTTTTTAAGATTTACAATTACCTGTATTTAAAAACAATTTGTTAGAATGAAAAAAAAAAGGCCTTGTCCTGAGGCAAAAGACCTGAAATATACCCTTACATACAGCAGGTAAACAAAACAAAAAAATTATAATGCTGAAATTTAAACTGTCTTAATCAAGTCATCTAACCTCTTGAACCTCAATTTCCTTAGTAGTTAAATGACACTAATACCATCTAGGCCAACTTCCAAACAACAATATAAGGCCAGTACTGTTAAAATGCTTATCAAGCTATGTACATATAGTGATGTGGGTATGATTGTGTTGAAAGAAATTAGAGCACATTATCCTTGTTATGGTCTTATATATCTTTATCAGAATAAAATCACATATTTTTTTCTTTTAAAATAGAAATGCATGTAATCAGGGAATTTGATGTTATGTTCATGATAAGTGTTTTGATTAGAAAAAGAAGAAAGAATTAAATTTCACCTTAATTTACCTTTAAACTATATTTAGAGGATATTGCTTATAAAAATGTAAGAAGAATGTATAATCTGGGCATAAATTGAACTGATTATGTAAATATATTGAAAATGAGTTGGAGGTATAAATCACAGATGTCGACTAGATATAGTTTGTTACCAGTAAAATCTACTGCTCACAAATCCCAGCATGTTAATTACAAGAAGGCATCTGGTATACAAATTTATGCTAAGCTAAGAAACATACAGATTAATGTTGAATACAGTATGTCAGATAGATGTGGCATCATCTACCTTTACTTGGTAGATGTATTAAGCCATAATTGTTACATTAGTTAATGTAACTAAAACAGATCATAGTTATTAGGTATAATTAATAGTATTATAGGCAAAGGAGGTGTATTTGTATGTGTATTGCACACATAAATTATAGTTAAAGAGTTGAGAGTCTAGGGAGAAGTAAAAAGATGTTACATATGAATCTATTCTATGGGAAAAAACTTATTTTTAACTTTAGATTATAAATTTCTAAAGCTTTAGAAAGTAAAAATGTAAGAATAGGAGTGTTGAATGTCATGTGGTATTAGCCAAACACAGTCTCAGTCTGCAACAATTGATAAAATGTTATTAAAAGAAACCCTGTGTTAATTTTTGTATAAGGTGTAAGGAAGGGATTCAGTTTCAGTTTTCTGCATATGGTTAGCCAGTTTTCCCAACACCATTTATTGAATAGGAAATCCTTTTTCCATTGCTTGTTTTTGTCAGCTTTGTCAAAGATCTGATAGTCATAGATGTATGGGGTTATTTCTGAGGACTTTGTTGTGTTCCATTGGTCTATATCTCTGTTTTGGTACCAGTACCATGCTGTTGTGGTTACTGTAGCTTTGTAGTACATTTTGAAGTCAGGAAGTGTGATGCCTCCAGCTTTGTTCTTTTAGCTTAGTATTATCTTGGCTATAAGGATTATCTTGGCTATTATCTTTTTTGGTTTCACATGAAATTTGGAGTAGATTTTTTCTAATTCTGTGAAGAAAGTCAATGGTAGCTGGATGAGGATAGCGTTGAATCTATAAATTACTTTGGACAGTATGGCCATTTTCACAATATTGATTCTTCCTATCCATGAGCGTGGAATGTTTTTCCATTTGTTTGTGTCCTTTCTTATTTCCTTGAGCAGTGGCTTATAGTTCTCCTTGAAGAGGTCCTTCACTTGTAAGTTGTATTCCTAGGTATTTTATTCTCTACATAGCAATTGAGAATGGGAGTTCACTTGTGATTTGGCTCTTTGTCTATTATTGGTGTATAGGAATGCTTGTGATTTTTGCACATTGATTTTGTATCCTGAGACTTTGCTGAAGTTGCTTATCAGCTTAAGGGGATATTGGGCTAAGACTTAAACATAAGACCTAAAACTATAAAAACCCTACAAGAAACCCTAAGTAATATCATTCAGGACGTAGGCAAGAGCAAAGACTTCATGACTAAAACACCAAAAGCAATGGCAACAAAAGCCAAAATTGACAAATAGAATCCAATTAAACTAAAGAGCTTCTGCACAGAAAAACAAACTATCATTAGAGTGAACAAGCAACCTACAGAATGGGAGAAAATTTTTGCAGTCTATCCATCTGACAAAAGGCTAATATCTAGAATCTACATGGAACTTAAACAAATTTACAAGAAAAAGACAACCCAATCAAAATGTGGATAAAGAATATGAACAGACACTTCTCAAAAGAAGACATTTATACAGCCAACAAACATATGAAAATAAGCTCATCATCACTAGTCATTAGAGAAATGCAAATCAAAACCAAAACAAGATATCATCTCACACCAGTTAGAATGGTGATCATTAAAAAGTTTGTAAATAACAGATACTAGAGAGGATGTGGAGAAATAGGAATGCTTTTACATTGTTGATGAGCATGTAGATTAGTTCAACCATTGTAAAAGACATTGTGGTGATTTTTGAAAGATCTAAAACCAGAAATACCATTTGACCCAGCAATCCCAATTCTGGTTATATACCGAAAGGATAAAAATCATTCTATTATAAAGACACATGCATACATATGTTCATTCCAGCATGATTCACAATAGCAGAGACTTGGAACCAACCCAAATGCCCACCAATGATAGACTGGATTAAAGAAAAGTGACACATATACACCATGGAATACTATGCAGCCATAAAAAAGATGAGTTCCTGTTCTTTGCAGGGACATGGATGAAGCTGGAAACCATCATTCTCAGCAAACTAACACAGGAACATAAAACCAAACTCACATATTGTCATGCATAAGTGGGAGCTGAACAATGAGAAAACATGGACACGGGGGGGAACATTAAACACCGGGGCCTGTCAGGGGCCTGGGAGGCAAGGGTGGTAGGAGAGGGATAGCATTAGGAGAAAACCTAATGTAGCTGACTGGTTGATGGGTGCAGCAAACCACTCTGGCACGTGTACACCTATGTAACAAACCTGCATGTTCTGCACATGTATCCTAGAACTTAAAGTACAGCCATAATAAAGAAAACCCTGAAAATTATTGCGTATCTTCTTAGAAATACTACATCTTCTCCAAAAGCAAGCTTCTTTTAATGGGACCTAAATTTATTTTTATCTAGTTGTAAATCATCTATGTGGAAACATTATTGCTCATTTTGCCCTTGATAATTTTAATGATTTTTATGGTTTATTTCGTGCATCATGTAGGTTTGCAATAAAAATGGCATAGCATCTATACTTAAATAGCCCGTGTTAACATTTACTTCCTAATTCTTTACAATTGCTATTACAAATGAAAACTGACTGTAAAATACAGAAAATGTTATATCTTCAGAGATCTAATTCTTATGTCTTACCTGAAATTAGAATAGAAAATTATTAGAAATATGTATTGCTCAATGAAAGGAAAGGTGATCTGGTCTATTAAATTTCTGAAATGATAAGCTAATAATTTGTGATTATATGTTACATTTTCAAATACAAGAATGAATCCAGTCAATATGTCACCTTTAAAATTTATTTGTGATTACTCATTTTCATATACTCATTTATCAATTATTTATTGAACACAAGATATCCTGGGTATGCTTATAGGTGCCAGGTATATAACTGCAAGCAAAGCAGTTCAAATCTTTGCATTCAGGAAGCTTGCAGTCTAGTGGGAATATAAGACAAAATTTTTGAAAAGCAAATTTTTTGTCTTTGTATATGTGTATAAATCTAATGATTATGTGTGCAATATTAATACAGAGAAATGGAAAAGTGATTATAAACCCACTTCTAACCTATTCTTCCAGAATTTAAACAGTAGGAGGAGTAGAGTTGTTAATAACTTCTTAAAAAGCAAAATATGCTAAATGACACATAATTTCAAATAAATGTTCCTTGTAGGATCAAACCAAGTATGAAAATGTCTGCCTGAAATATATAAGGGAATGTTATGGAATTAATAGGTAAAGCCTTAGGCATGGATAAAAACTAGAGTGTCAGATAAGATTTAAAGATTGGAGGAAAACTATAACTTATATAAGGATAATAAAGAGAAAAATTAAAAAGCAAATCGAGACCAGATTGCAGAATCATTTAAGTTTCAAGCCAAACTAATGACAAATAGACTTAAGAAATGTCCAAAGTGCTTTAGGCTGATTAATCTAGTGATTTTATGCCAGGTTGATTTGAGATAGAAAGAAGAGAAGTATCTATAAAAGTAGAACATATAATAGGATGGTTACTGAAAACTCCAAGCATAATATGTGAGACCTTCTATTAGGATGATGGTGATAATTATTTTTACGAACACTGACTTTTACATCCTATTTTCTGTTTTTTTTTTTTTTCATATTATTGTTGGTAAGTACCTATTAGTTGTCAAATTTTTAATTCATTTATTAATATAAAATAAAAACTCATAAATATATTATTACACACAGCTTTTGCAGTTGTATCTAAATCATGTCATTGGTTTCCTAATATTGCTTTTTTTCCTGTCTACCAATTTAAATTTTGATATAGAGAAAACAACTATATCTCTCCAAAAGATTTCCCTAATGGATCCATCGCTTAGACAATTAAGCTCACTTTAAATTGACTACTGAGATAGTATAAAGATGGGAGAATAGAAGTCTCTACCAATTGTCCTCTTCCCCCACAACAACAGCAATTTAACAACTATTTACTTAAATGCACACACAAAAAAATGCACGTTGATAAGAACCAAAAAATTAGGTGAGGACTCAAAGTCCATGGTTTTAGCTTTATACTGCTGAAAGAGGCCCTGAATAGGTAAGCAAAATAGTCTGGAATCACCAGCACCACCCCTCTCTCATGACCCAGCAGCTGCAGCTTGGTGCATGGAGTGTTGCTGTGTGCTGGGGAGAAGAAAGTACACTAATTGTAAGGCATTAAACTCAGTGCTTCCCTATCATAATAGAAAACAAAACCAGAGCAAACTCAGCTGATACCAAACCATGGAGGGCCCATTTAAACCATCCCTAGCCAGAGGAAAATTGCTGATCCCAGTAGTCTGAACTTGAGTTTCTGCAAATCTTGCAGCAAATGCAGAGGTACTACACTGATGGTAGTCTCCCCAAGTCTTGGCAACTGCAGACCGAAGTGCTCTGGAGCTCTAAGTAAACTTGAAAGGCAGTCTAGGCCACAAGGACTGAAACTTCTAGATGAGTCCTAGTGCTGAATTGGGCCCAGAGACAGTGCACTGGGCTCAGAGACAGTGTACATGTGACATACTGAGGCACTAGCCAGGGCAGCTAAGGAAGTGCCGTCATCATCCCTCCTCTAACCCCGGGCTGCACAGCTTGCAGCTACAAAAGAGACCTCTAATCTCCACTTGAGAAAACTAATAGTTTTTTTTTTTTTGTTTATGCAAACAGTGTTAAGTTGTTATTCTCTTAAAATGAAGGGTTATATGATAATATTTGCAAGCCTTATGGTAAACTCAAACCGAAAAAGCAAACAGTGTATGCACCAAAAATGAAAAGAAGGAAACCAAATTATATCACATTTGAAAATTAAAAGGAAGACAAGAAGGAAAGAAAGAAGAAAGAAAAGGTCACAAAACAAACGGAATGGCAGGAGTAAGTCCTTACTTATCAATGATAACATTGAATGCAAGTGGACTAAGCCCTTCAATCAAAAGACAGAGTGGTCAAATAGATAGGAAAACAAGATCCAATAATCTGTTGCCCATATGAAACACATTTCACCTATAAAGATACACACAGACTGAGAATAAAGGACTGAAAAGAGATATTCTAATAGAAACCAAAAAGAGCAAGAGTAGCTATACTTATGTCATCACCAAATAGATTTCAAGACAAACTACAAGAAGAGAAAAAGAATGCCAGTATATTAAGACAAATAAGTCAATTCACCAAGAGGATATAACAGTTATAAGTGTATATGCACATAACACTGGAGCACTCGGATATATAAAGCAAATATTATTAGAGCTAAATAGAGAAGTGGGCCCCAATAAAATAATAGCTGGAGACTTTGACACCACAAATTCCACATTGGACAGATCTTATAGGCAGAAAATCAACCAAAGCAACATCAAGTTTAATCTGTACTAAAGACCAAATCGATCTAATAAATATTTATAGAACATTTTTTCCAATGGCTTCAGGTACAAATTCTTCCCCTCAGCACATGAATCATTCTCAAGTATAGACCACATGTTATGTCACAAAAAAAGTCCTAAAGCATTAAAATAATTGAAATAATATCAGGCATCTTCTCTGACTACAGATGGAATAAAAATAGAAATCAATAAAAAGAGGATTTTAGGAAACTATTCAAATAAAAATTAGATAATATATTTATTAATGACCAGTGGGTCAATGAAGAAACTCAGAAGACATATAGACCAATGAAACATAACGGAGACATCAGAAATAACACTACACATCTACAGCCATCTGATCTTTGACAAACCTGCCAAAAGCAACCAATGGGGAAAAGATCTCCATTCAGTAAATAGTAATAGGAAAACTGGCTAGCCATATGCTGAAAACTGAAATTTGACCCCTTCCTTACACCTTATACAAAAATTAATTCAAGATAGGTTAAAGACTTAAATGTAACCCCAAACCACAAAACCCTAGAACAAAACCTAGGCAATACAATTCAGGACATAGGCATGGGCAAAGACTTCATGACAAAATGCCAAAAGTAATTGGAACAAAAGCCAAAATTGACAAAAATGGTATCAAATTAAACTAAAGAGCTTCTGCACAGCAAAAGAAAGAGTGAACAGCCAACCTGCAGAACGAGAGAAAGCTTTGTAATCTGCCCATCTGACAAAGGTCTAATATCCAGAATTTACAAAGAACTTAAACAAATTTACGAGAGAAGAAACACAACTCCATCAAAAAGTGGGCAAATGACATGAACAGACACTTTCAAAAGAAGACATTTATGTGGTCAATAAACATATGAAAATAAGCTTAACATCACTGATTAAGGAGACACTGCAACTGATACCACATAAATTCAACTGACCATTAGTGGCTACTATAAGCAATTATATGCCAATAATTGAAAAATCTGTAAAAAATGAACAAATTACTGAATACATACAACCTACCAAAATTGAGCCATGAAGAAATCCAAACTTTGAACAGACCAATAACCAGTAACAAGATTGAATCTGTAATAAAATGTCTCCCTAAACAAAATCCCCGGACCAGTTAACTTCATTGCTAAAACCTCCCAAACACTTAAATAACTAAAACAAATCATACTCAAAGTATTCTGCAAAAGAGAGGAGGAAAGAATACTTCCCAACTCATTGTATGAGGTCAGTATTGCCCTGATGTCAAAACCAGAAAAAAATAAAAAGAAAACTACAGGCCCATATCTGCGAGGAATATTAATGCAAAAAATCCTCAATAAAATACTAGCAAACCGAATTCAACAACACCTTAAAAAGATCATTCATCATGACCAAGTTGAATTTATTCCTGAGATGCAAGGATAATTCAACATATGCAAATCAATCAATGTGATGCATCAAAAAAATGATCGAAAAAATGCATATTCATTTTAATTGATGCTGAAAAGCATCTCATAAAATTCAACATTCCTTCATTATAACAACTTTCAAAAATGGGGTATAAAAGGAATGTAGCTCAACATAATAAAACCTGCAGATGACAATTTCACAACAAATGTCGTGCAGAATGGGGAGAAACTGAAAGCCTTTCCTCTAAGATCTAGAACCTACCTGTTACTCAACATAATATTGGAAGTCGTAGCTAGAGCAATCAGACAAAAAAAGGAAGTAGAGTGCATCCAGGCTGGAAGGGAAGAAGTCAAATTATTCTTGTCTGCAAATGATATTATCATGTATTTGGAAAAACCTAAAGATTCTACCAAAAATCTACTGTAAGTGATTAAAAATCATTAAATTTTCAGAATACATTATCAACACACAAAAATCAGACCAGTGGAACAGAGAATAGAATGCAGAAACAAGTTTACACACCTGCAGTGAACTCATTTTCAAGAAAGGTACAAGAAAATACACAGGAGAAAAGACAATCTGGTGATTAAATGATGCTGGAAAAACTGGTTTTCTATGGGCAGAAGAATAAAATTAGACCTCTATCTCCTGCCATATACAAAAAAAATCAAGTAAAAATGGATTAAACACTTAAGTCTAAGACCTTAAGCTATGAAACTACTACAAGAAAATATTGCAGAAACTCTCCAGGACATTGATCTGGGTAAATATTTCTTGAGAAATATCCCACAAACCCAGGTATCTAAAGGAAAAGTGGACACATTGGATCACATCAAGATAAATAGCTTCTGCATGGAAAAGAAAAAAAAGTGAAGAGACAACACACAGAATAAGAGAAAATATTTGCAAACCACACCTTTCACAAGGGATGAACAACTACAGTATGTAAGGAGCTCAAACATCTATATAGGAAAAAATATAATAATCTGATTTAAAATTATCAAAAAATCTGAATAGATATTTCTCAATGGCAAACAGGCATATCAAAGCGTACTACAAATCGTTGATAATCAGAAAAATGCGAATCAGAACTATTATGAAATATCATCTCATCTCAGTTAAAATAGCTTTTATCCAAAAGACAGGCAATAACAAAAACAAGAATGTGGAGAAAATGCAACCCTTTTACACTGTTGGTGGGAATGTAAATAATATAACTACTATGGAGAACAGTTTGGAGATTCCTTAACAATCTACACGTAGAGGTATCATTCTATCCAGCAATCCCACCACTGGGTATATACACCAAATAAAGGAAAGCAGTATGTAAAAGAAACATCTGTATTCTCATACTTCTTGCAGCACTACTCACAATAGCCAGGATTTGGGAGTAAACTTAGTGTCCATTTGAGATAAATGGATAAGGAAAATGTGATGCCTATACACAACAGAGTAGTATTCAGCCATAAAACGGGGATAGAGAGCAAAAGGAAGGTTACCAGACATAGGTAAAGGCAGTGGGAGGGTGAGATGTAGGTGAGGATAGTTAATGTGTATGAAAAGTAGTTAGAAAGAAGGAGTAAAACCTAGTATTCACTAGCACTACAGGGTGACTATAGACAAGAAAAATTTATTTGTATGTTTTAAAGTAACTAAAAGTGTATAATTGGATTATTTGTAACACAATGGATAAACACTTGAAGGGATGGATACTCCATTTAACATGATGTAATTATGGTGCAAGCATACCTGTGTAAAAATATCTCACATACTCCATAAATATATAATATGTATGTACTGTGTACTCACAAAAATCAAAATATTTTTTAAATAATAAACTCCTAGTTAGCACTAACATGTCTCATATAACATAGATGTCAATATATTTTTGCTAGATAAGAATGTAGAAAATATGTAAAAATATGTAAGAAAAATAAAACATGAAGGAAGTGATACAAAGTGAAGTTAATCATCATGACACAGTAGAACAGTTTTATTCATTCTGTAACTATCAACAGTTGGAGATCTGGCATAGTTAACTAGGTAGCATTAGATGAAGAGAAAAATGACAGGAAAGATCAAAACACATGTACTACAAAAATGGAATAACTTGAATATAAATTTTAAAAAACTTTGGGAATATGAAGAATATTCAGAATATTTCTTCTAAATGGTTGAATCTGTTGTGAAAATCAAATACAAAAATTTAAAACATTTAATCACACACTGTCTTTAGAAAAATTGTGACAAAACCAATACTTAATTTTTAACAGGTTGTTGATTTATCATTATGAGAAATTCCTATTACCTCTCAGTGGAGATACAGGTCTCCTGTTTATATGACTGTTTTTCAGCATTTTGTGTTATTGACATATTTTCCTTCTACTTCAAAGAATTACATCCATTTATTTCTTGCTTGTCTCTGTCAGTAGAATGTAAGTTTTAAGTGGTCACAAACGCCTTCAGTCATAGCCATTGCAATATCTCTACTGTCTAAAACTATGCAGGCTTATGGTGTGTAATCATTAAATATTTAATGAAATTTCCTTGAAATTAGCCCATAATATCAATGTAATATAGAGTAAAATTGTCCTAAAATTTATTTATTTATTCATTCATTGATTCTTTTGAGGTGGAGTCTCGCTCTGTCACCCAGTTGAAATGCAGTGGTGCAATCTCAGCTCACTGCAACCTCTGCCTCCTGGGTTCAAGTGATTCTCCTGCCTTGGCCTCCCAAGTAGCTGAGTTTATAGGCGCATGCCACTATGACTGGCTAATTTTTGTATTTTTAGTAGAGATGAGGTTTCACCATGTTGCCCAGGCTGGTCTCGAACTCCTGACCTCAGGTGATCCACTCACCTTGGCAAAGTGCTGCGGTTACAGGTATGAGCCACCATGCCTGGCCAAATTGTCCTAATATTTAATAAATTATTTAAAAGCATAATTATTTGACTAGCATCTTTTTATATATCCCTCTTGTGAATTTCTTAAATGTTGCCCAATTTGCTTTTTTGTTATTAGTGTATTTCTTACTGATTTTTCACAGTTATTTGTTTATTAAATCTATACCCTTAATTTGCCACATCCATTCAACATAGTTGAGTTCCTATAGCTGAAAATTTAAGTGAAAACCTAAAAGTTGAAGCAAGATAAATCTGGAGGACAGTTATAATACTATTCTGATTATGTATTACAGATGATGGTGCCCTAAATTTTGGCAGTGTGATGGACGGAAGTGGATTAAATTTCAGGGTTTGCATGTGGCTGAGGATGGAGGAGGGAAGGATAAAAGATAAATTATTACTTTCTTATCTCTAAAAAGGAAGGGAAAGACTTGTAAAATTTTGGAAATTGGTGATGACCAAGAGAAATTAAAATTGAATTATCTGTTATGCAGTCTACAGTTATGGCCTGGAATATAAAAACAGTTTTTAGCCAGCAATTATTTTCAGTTTCCTACATATAGGTGGTTTCCAAAGTAATTATAGAATATAAAAACACCTAGGGAAGAGATTATAGAGTGAGAAGTAAAGCAGCCCAGGGACCAAGTTCACACAAACTTCCAACTTTAGAGATTGTGTAAAGAAGCGGAAAACCAGACCATTAAAGAATATATACATATATAAAATTAGATATAGATACATATATTCTTTTTCCAAACCTGAAAAGTTTTTCACAAAACAACGAGAGATATATTTCAGAGAGTTGAAATTAGTCAACTGTGTAAATTTCTGTTGAGAAATGAATTAAGAGGAGGACTAAAAAAATCCATTTATTGTGTGTACATGGGAATAGGAAACAGCATTAGTGACTGAGGTAGGAATGATTGCTAAGGATTAGTGGAGGAGGTGGAAGCACTCCTGGAGTGGGTTAAAAATTCAAGATGAATTGAAAGAAAGAAATGGCTTCACATACATAGGCAGTAATGTTGCTATACAGTTTTTGCCAAACTGGTAGTAGAGAAAGATACTGGTCATATGTTATAATATTTTTGTTGATATTGATATGTCACTTGTTTTTGCTTTTGTCCATGTTGCAATTGTCTTGTAAATTTAATCATACCTGAAAGAGGTTTAAGTAAAAATATTTGTTAGTATTATCTCTCTTAGATTTTTGTCTTTATATCAATTCCATGCAAAATTTTGCCTATGATGAATATATTTTCTTTTAAAGTTATATTTGTTGCATTTATAATTTTTGACCATATAAATGAATATTTATGTAAGATATCAGATGCTGGATTTTATTTTATTTTTCTTTTTTAAAATATATATATTGTTTTTGTTTTGTTGTATTTGGACAAGGACAGTTATATCAGGAATCTATTTTTTTTTTTAATTGTACTTTAGGTTCTGGGGTACTTGTGCAGATCATGCAGGACTGTTGCATAGGTACATACATGGCAAGCTGGTTTGCTGCCTTCATCCCCCCATCACCTATATCTGGTATTTCTTCCCACGTTATCCCTCTCCACCCTCCCTACCCCCTGCTGTCACTCCCCTAGCCGCCCTCAACGGACCACAGTGTGTGAGGCTCCCCTCCCTACATCCACTTGTTCTCAGTTTTCAACAACCGCCTATAAATGAGAACATGCGGTGTTTGGTTTTCTGTTCTTGTGTCAGTTTGCTGAGAATGATGGTTTCCAGATTCATCCATGTCCCTATGAAGGACACAAATTCATCACTTTTTATGGCTGCATAATCTTCCATGGTGTATATGTGCCACATTTTCCTTGTCCAGTCTATCATCAATGGGCATTTGGGTTGGTTCTAACTCTTTGCTATTGTAAACAGTGCCACTATGAACATATGTGTGCTTTTGTCTTTATAATAGAACAATTTATAATTCTGTGGGTATATACCCAGTAATGGGATTGCTGTGTCAAATGGAATTTCTATTTCTAGGTCCTTGAGGAATCACCACACTGTCTTCCACAATGGTTGAACTGGTTTACACTCTACCAGCAGTGTAAAAGTGTTCCTATTTCTCCACATCCTCTCCAGCATCTGTTGTCTCCTGGTTTTTTAATGATCGCCATTCTAACTGGTGTGAGGTGGTATCTCAATGTGGTTTTGAGTTGCATTTCTCTAATGACCAGTGATGATGAGCATTTTTTCATATGTTTGTTGGCCTCATAGATGTCTTCTTCTGAAAAGTGTCTGTTCATGTCCTTTGCCCAGTTTTGAATTGGTTTGTTTTTTCTGGAAAATCTGTTTTAGTTCTTTGTTGATTCTGGATATTGTCCCTTTGTCAGATGTGTAGATTACAAAATTTTTTTCCCATTCTGTTGGTTTCTGGTTCACTCTAATGATTGTTTATTTTGCTGTACAGTAGCTCTGGAGTTTAATTAGATCCCATTTGTCTATTTTGGCTTTTGTTGCCAATGCTTTTGGCGTTTTAGTCATGAAGCCCTTGCCTATGCCTATGTCCTGAATGGTTTTATCTAGGTTTTCTTCTAGGATTTTTATGGTGTTAGGTCTTATGTTTAAGCCTTTAATCCATCTTGAGTTAATTTTAGTATAAGGTGTTAGGAAATGGTCCGGTTTCCATTTTCTGTACACAGCTAGCCAGTTATCCCAACACCATTTATTAAACAGAGAATCCTTTCCCAATTGCTTGTTTTTTCAGGTTTGTCAAAGATAAGATGATTGTAGATGTGTGGTGTTTCTTCTGAGGCCTCTCTTCTGTTCCATTGGTCTATATCTCTGTTTTGGTACAAGTACCATGCTGTTTTGATTACTGTGGCCTTGTAATATAGTTTGAATTCAGGCGTGGTGCCTCCAGCCTTGTTCTTTTTGCTTAAGCTTTTTGATTTGTTGCAGTAAGGTTTGCAGTGGTTTATTGAAGATTTTTGCGTCTATGTTCATCGTGGATACTGGCCTGAAGTTTCCCTTTTTAGTTGAGTCTGCCCGGTTTTGGTATCAGGATGATGTTGCTCTCATAAAATGAGTTGGGGGGGATTCCATCTTTTTGCATTGTTTGGAATAGTTTCAGAAGGAATGGCACCAGCTCCTCTTTGTATGTCTGGTAGATTTCAGCTGTAAACCCATCTGCACCTGGAGTTTTTTTGGTTGGTAGACTATTAATTGCTTCCTCAACTTCAGCCCTTGCTATTGGTCTATTCAGGGATTCAACTTCTTCATGGTTTAGTCTTGGAAGAGTAAAGTGTCCACCTATTTATCCATTTCTTCCAGATTTACTGTTTTTTGGGCATAGAGTTGTTTGTAGTAATCTCTGATGGTAGTTTGTATTTCTGTGGAATCAGTCATGATGTTCCCTTTATTGTTTTTTATTGCATCTATTTGATTCTTCTTTCTGTTCTTTTTCATTAGTCTAGCTAGTGGTCTATTTATTTTGTTGATCTTTTCAAAAAACCATCTAGATTTGTTGATTTTTTTGAAAGCATTTTTGTGTCTCTACCTCCTTCAGTTCTGCTGTGATCTTAGTTATTTCTTCTCTTCTGTTAACTTTTAAGGTTTTTTTTTTTTTTTTTTTTTTTTTTTTTTTTTTTTTTTTTTTTTTTTTGATGATAGGGTGTTGATTTTGATCTTTCCTTGCTCCTGATTGGGTTTTTATTGCTCTGAATTTCCCTGTGGAAACTGCTTTAAATGTGTCCCAGAGATTCTGGTATGCTGTGTCTTCATTCTCATTGGTTTCGAAGAACATCTTTATTTCTGCCTTCATTTCATTGTTTATCCAGTTGACCTTGAGGAGCCAGTTTTTCAGTTTCCATGAAGTTGTGCGGTTTTGAGTTAGTTTCTTAATCCTGAGTTCTAATTTGATTTGACTGTGGTCTGAGAGACTGTTTATTATGATTTCCATTCTTTTGCTTTTGCTGAGGAGTGATTTACTTCCAATTATGTGGTCAGTTTTAGATAAGTGTGATGTGGTGCTGAGAAGAATGTATATTCTATGGTTTTGGGGTTAAGGGTTCTGTAAATGTCTATTAGGTTCACTTGATCCAGATCTATGCTCAAGTCCTGGATTTCCTTGTTGATTTTCTGTCTGGTTGATCTGTCTAATATTGACAGTGGAGTGTTAAAGTCTCCCACTATTACTATGCGGGAATCTAAGTCTCTTTGTATGTATATTGGGTGCATGTATATTTAGAATAATTAGCTCTTCTTGTTGTATTGATCCTTTTACCATTACTTAATGCCTTTCTTGGTCTCTTTTCATTTTTGCTGGTTTAAAGTCCATTTTATCAGAAACTAGGATTGCCACCCCTGCTTTTTTTTGCTCTCCATTTTCTTGGTAAATCTTCTTCCATCCTTTTATTTTGAGTCTATGTGTGTCTTTGCATGTGAGGTGGATCTCCTGAATACAGTACACTGATGGTTCTTGGCTTTTTATCCAATTTGCCAGTCTGTGTCTTTTGATTGGGGCATTTAGTCCATTTACATTTAATGTCAATATTGTTATGTGTAAATTTGATTCTGCCATTTTGTTACTGGTTGGTTGTTTTGCCCTTTGGTTGGTATAATTTCTTCTTTGTGTTGTTGGTCTTTACCATTTGGTTCTTTTTCGGAAAGGCTGGTACTCGTTTTTCCTTTCTGTGTTTAGTGTTCCCTTCAGGAGCTCTTGTAGGGCAGGTCTGGTAGTGATGAAATCTCTCAACAATTGCTGGTCCGTAAAGGATTTTATTTCTCCTTAACTTATGAAGCTTAGTTTGGCTGGATATGAAATTCTGGGTTGAAAGTCCTTTTTCTAAAGGATGTTGAATATTGGCCCTCACTCTCTTCTGGCTTGTAGGGTTTCTGCTGAGAGTACTGCTGTGAATCTGATGGGCTTCCCTTTGTGGGTGATCCGACCTTTCTCTCTGGCTGCCCTTAGCATTTTTTCCTTCATTTTCACCCTGGTGAATCTGATGATTATGTTCCTTGGGGTTGTTCTTCTAGGGGAGTATCACTGTGGTGTTCTCTGTATTTCCTGTATTTGAATGTTGGCCTGCCTTGCTAGGTTGGGGAAGTTCTCCTGGATAATATCCTGAAGAGTGTTTTACAGCTTGGATTCATTCTTCCTGCCATCTTTTGGTACACCAATCAAGCATAGATTAGGTCTTTTCACATAATCCCTTATTTATTGGAGGCTTTGTTCATTTCTTTTCACTCTTTTTTTCTCTTCTCTTGCCTTCCTTTTTTCTTTAATTGAGTCTTCAATCTCTGATATCCTTTTTTCTGCTTGATCTATTTGACTCTCAAAACTTGTGTATGCTTCATGAAGTTTTTGTGCTGTGTTTTTCAGCTGCATCAGGTCGTTTATGTTCTTCTCTAAGCTGGTTATTCCAGTTAGCAATTCATCTAACCTTTTGTCAAGGTTTTAAATTTCTTTGCATTGGGTTAGTTCTTGTTCCTTTAACTCAGAGATGTTTGTTGTTACCCTTCTTCTGAACCCCATTTCTGTCAATTTGTCAAATTGGTTCTCTATCCTGCTTGGTTCCCTTGCTGGGGAGGAGTTGTGATCTCATGGTGGAGGAAAGGCGTTCTGGATTTTGATGATTTCATCCTTCTTCCTCTGGTTTCTTCCCATTTTGTTGGTTTTATATAGCTCTGATCTGAGGTAGCTGCTTGGGGATGCAGGCTTTCATTTGTCTGCCTGAAGAGGCACTGCTGGGCTGCCATCAATTCAATGTAGCTGATGCATATTTTTGCTGCATCTTGTATTTACTCAGGAAAATTAGGCCAGCTTCTGTAATGGCAGCTGCACTTCCCCCTGCTGAGCTCAATCGTTCCTGGTCACTCTCTAACTGGTGTCCTGGGTGTGAAACTCTGAAGTGAGAGTTTTTTAGTCTGATAGGCTTTGTGGCAGAAAGACTCATCCTGCCATATGCCCTGTTTCCCTGCTTTCAGTTTCCCTTCTTTCTGGGGGATGCTTAGCTATGTCCCACTGGCTTTCTGGCTTTCTCACCGTCAGCCAGTGCTTCCACCTAGATCTATGCTGACAGCCCTGGTGCTAACCAAAGTTGCTGTTCTGCCCTGTTCATGCAGCTTGCTGAGGCTTTTCAGCCCGGCGAAGATCTCCCATTCTCTGGGTTGTAGATGGCTTGGATGGAGTGCAGTATCTGAACTGAAGTCCCTGAGTGGGAGGTTCCCCCAGTCCTCCAGTTAGTTGTATGCACCTCCTGGGTGAGACAGTGCCCCATCTTGCCTCACCTTACCCTATTTGGTTTATACCTACTGTCCAACCAGGCCCACAAAATGAACCTGATACCTCATTTGGAATTGCGGAGACCACTCAGCTTCTGCATCTCTCACTGGGAGCTGTGTTCCAGAGCTGCCTCTTATTCTGCTTTGTTGAGACCCCCCTATTTTTCTTATTAGTTTCTAGTTTGTTGCATTGTTTAAATAAGTACATTTTGCTTCTGCTTTGGAAAGTTATTGAGTTCCTGAGCAGTGTAACATAATGTCAGGCTTTGGTAATATTCAGATATGATTGAAAAGAAGGTACCTTTTCCATTTATATGTAGTTAGATCATACTTAGAAGATGAATTTTATTAATTTGTCATTCAGATCCTTCATAGCCTAACTATTATGTTTGACTCCTCCAGTTTTTGAATGCAGTTTCTACTATATAATAAATTCTTACTGTTTACATCATTTTGAATTATATTTTTTAATTTTATTAGACATGTAAAAGTCCATGACCACTAAAGTTTAAGTTTTTATAGAATGTCTTTATCCCACTTCAGTTTTACATTTTTTAATTTATCATTTCCATTAACATTATGATATCTTCTTTCTTTGTATTTGTGTGGTACTTAACCTCTCTACTATTACGTTCCAAATTTTTCTGATTTACTTTATTTTACCTGACTCTTGTATATAACATACAGATTTGTTGTTTGCTTTTGTTTTCTTTTTCAGTTCAAGTGGTAATGCTCTATTCCTGCTTATGTTTTTGTTTGTTTTGGTAAACTCCTTTTTCCTTCCTCCCTTCCTCCCGTCCTCCCTCCCTCCTTCCTTCTTTCCTTCCTTCGTTCCTTCGTTCCTTCCTTCCTTCCTTCCTTCCTTCCTTCC
>NW_016107479.1:2457838-2466461 GCF_001604975.1 Cebus imitator | reverse complement strand
TCCTTCCTTCCTTCCTTCCTTCCTTCCTTCCTTCCTTCCTTTCTTCCTTCCTTAGCTTTAGGAGCACAAGTGGTTTTTGGTTACATAGATGAATTGTATAACAGTGAAGTCTGGAATTTCAATGTATTCATCACTCACACAGTATATGTTGTAACCCAATAGGTAGGGGTACAACTGTCTTCCCACACTCCCCTCTTCTGAGTCTCCCATGTCCATTATACCACTCTGTCTGACCTTGTGTACCCATAGCTTAACTCTCACATATAAGTTAGAACATGTATTTGGTTTCTCATTTTTGAGTTACTTCTCTTAAAGACCTCCAGTTCCATCCAAGTTGCTGCAAAGACATTATTTCATCCTTTTTTAAAGACCAAGTAGTATCCCATGGTGTATCTGCGTGTGTGTGTATGTGTAACATACATATCACATTTTCTGTATTCACTGACTGGTTGTTGGATACTTAATTTGATTTCATATCTTTGCAATTATGAATTGTACTGCTATAAACATATATGTGTGAGTGTTTTCTGATATAACGAATTAATTCCCTTTGGATAGATTCCCAGTAGTGGGTTTGTTTAGTTGAGTGGTAGATTTACTTTCAGTTCTTTGAGAAATCTCCATATTGTTTTCCAGAGAAGCTGTACAAGTTTACATTCTCATCAGCATGTTCCCTTTGCACCATTTCCATGTCAACATCTATTGTTTTTTGACTTTTTAATAATGGCCTTGTTGGCTGAAATAAGATGATATCTCATTGTGGTTTTAATTTGGAATTCCCTGATGATTAGTTATGTTGAGCACTTTTTTTCCCTTATATTTGTTGGCCATCAATCTGTCTTCTTTAAGAAATGTCTATTCATGTTCTTTGCCCACTTTTTAATAGGGTTATTTGGTTTTTGCTTGCAGATTTGTTTCCTTGTAGATGTTGGATATTAGTCTTTTATCAGGTACATAATTTACATTTTTTTTCATTCTATATATTGTCTCTTCATCCTGATGATTATTTATTTTGGTGCACAGACACTTTTTTAGTTTAATTGGGTCCCATGTATTTATTTTTGTTGCATTTGCTTTTGGGGTCTTCATCATAAATTATTTGCCTAGACCAGTGTCCAGAAGAGTGTTCCCTAGGTTTTTATTTAGAATTTATGGTTTCAGGGGTTAGATTTAATTTTAGTTCATCTTGAGTTCATTTTTGTACTTGGTGAAAAATAAGGATCCAGTTTCATTTGTTCTACACGTGGCTATCCAGTTTTCTCAGCAACGTCTATTAAATAGAGTGTCTGTTCCCCAATTTATGTTTTTGTGTGATTTGTTGAAGATCAGTTGGTTGTAAGTATTTGAGCTTATTTCTGGATTCTCTATTACGTTCCGTTGATCTGTGTATCTGCTTTTACCAGTACCATGCCAGTACCAAGGTTACTATAGCCTTACAATATAATTTGAAGTTGAGTAATATGATGCCTCTAGATTTGTTCTTTTTGCTTAGGATTGCTTTGACTATTTTGGACTCTTTATTGGTTCCATATGAATTTTAGTATTGTCTTTTCTAATTCTGTAAAGAATGGCATTGATAATTTAATAGAAATTGGATTCAATCTGTCAATTCTTTTGGCAGCGTGGTCATTTCCACAATATTGATTCTTTCAATCAGTGAGCGTGGGCTGTATTTCCATTGGTTTGTGTCATCTGTGATTTCTTTCAGCTGTTGTTTTGTAGCTCTCCTTGTAGAGATCTTTTGCCTAATTGGTTAAGTATATTCATAGGTTTTGTTTGTTTGCTTGTTTGTTTGTTTGTTTGTTTGTACTTGATGTAAAAGGGATTGGGTTCTTGGTTTGATTCTCATCTTGATCACTGTTGGTGTATAACAGTCCTACTGATTTGTGTACATTGATTTTGTAACCTGAGACTTTACTGAATTCATTTATTAAGTAGTCTTTTGAAGGAAGCTTGAGGGTTTTCTACGTATAAGATCATATTATTGGCAAAAAGATTAATTTGACTTCCTCTTTTCCAATTTGAATGCTCTTTATTTCTTTATCTTGCCTGATTCTCACTACATTTATTGGCATAACAGTTATTTTTTATCTTATTTCTTTTCATTTTGCTTTTTATTGACTTTTTTTCTGTTTTTATACTTCTTCCCTCTTTTTTTTTTTAGTCCATGCCTTCTTTCAATTTTGCCCTTCTGGAAGTCTGGAGAAGATAAAGTCTATCTCTTAAATATAATTCTTTTCCCTTTAAATATTAAGCTTATATTTTTACACTTAATTTTTAATTGCTGTATTTAAAAAGCATGTAGAATTTCCTGGTTGTCCTCTATCTCTCTTAAAGGATAAGAAAATATATGTAGTTACACCTTCCCATTTCCTTACTTCAGCTCCACTGCTACTGCTCTTCAGTTTTGTCTCTGTATTCAGAGATTTTTAGCCCAGTGTAATATAATTCAAGACATTTTCACTCTATGGCATACCTATGACAATTTTTAACATTTAATGGTTATAGACTGAATATTTACAATAAGTTCATGGATGTCATTATTTCTTTAATCATTCAATCATTTGTTCAGATATGATTCATTCAAAAAATACATTTTAACTTCTCATAAGGCTAAACGACATTGAAAACAGACAAAGCTGGCTTCTTAAAATACATCTGTGAATCTTTTTTTATGTTTTATTTTACATTGCTCAGTTATGTATTTCAATAAGGATAAATGGATAATACTATCCCTGAGTCTGTGATATCTATGAATATGTTTTTATATTCAATATGAATACAGATTAGCTGTAATTTCAATCATGTAATTTCTCCATGAAAATACTGTTGAGTTACTATTGTATTGTTTTACTTTTTATTATGAAAAATTTCAGATATGCACAAGTGTTTACTAAAATGAACCCAAAATGCCCCTCACCCAAATGACATTCATTGACTTAATAATGTCCACATACTATGTATGCCCTTACTCAATCCTGCCACTGGATTTTTTTAAATGGAGCAAATCACAGATACTGCATCATTTCATCCATAAATATTTCAGAATATTTCTCCTTTTTTCTTGAGCAGGATAGAGTTTTAATGATCATCTATATCAAAAACAACTGTTTTTTTTTCAATATATATATATGTCTTTGTACTTTAGATTCTGGGATATATGTGCAGATCATGCAGAATGGTTGCATAGGTACATACGTGGCAATGTTGTTTGCTGCCTCCATCACCCTGTCAACTATATCTGGCATATCTCCCCATGTTATCCCTCCCCAACCTTCCTACCCCCAATGTCCTTCCTCTAGTCACCCCCAACAGACCCCAGTTTGTGAATCTTCCCTCCCTGTGTCCATTTGTTCTCATTGTTAAACACCCATGCATGAGTGAGAAGATGTGGTGTTTGATTTTTCTGTTCTTGTGTCAGTTTGCTGAGGATGATGGTTTCCAGATTCATCCATGTTCCTATGAAGGACATGAACTCATCACTTTTTATGACTGCATAATCTTCCATGGTGTATATGTGCCACATTTCCCTTGTCCAGTCTATCATCAATGGGCATTTGGGTTGGTTCCAACTCTTTGCTATTGTAAACAGTGCCGCTATGAACATATGTGTGCTTTTGTCTTTATAATAGAACAATTTATAATTCTGTGGGTATATACCCAGTAATGGGATTGCTGTGTCAAATGGAATTTCTATTTCTAGGTCCTTGAGGAATCACCACACTGTCTTCCACAATGGTTGAACTGGTTTACACTCTACCAGCAGTGTAAAAGTGTTCCTATTTCTCCACATCCTCTCCAGCATCTGTTGTCTCCTGGTTTTTTAATGATCGCCATTCTAACTGGTGTGAGGTGGTATCTCAATGTGGTTTTGAGTTGCATTTCTCTAATGACCAGTGATGATGAGCATTTTTTCATATGTTTGTTGGCCTCATAGATGTCTTCTTCTGAAAAGTGTCTGTTCATGTCCTTTGCCCAGTTTTGAATTGGTTTGTTTGTTTTTTCTGGAAAATTTGTTTTAGTTCTTTGTTGATTCTGGATATTGTCCCTTTGTCAGATGTGTAGATTACAAATTTTTTTTCCCATTCTGTTGGTTTCTGGTTCACTCTAAGGATTGTTTATTTTGCTGTACAGTAGCTCTGGAGTTTAATTAGATCCCATTTGTCTATTTTGGCTTTTGTTGCCAATGCTTTTGGCGTTTTAGTAATTAAGCCCTTGCCTATATCTATGTCCTGAATGGTTTTGCCTAGGTTTTCTTCTAGGATTTTTATGGTGTTAGGTCTTATGTTTAAGTCTTTAATCCATCTTGAGTTAATTTTAGTACAAGGTGTTAGGAAAGGGTCCAGTTTCTGTTTTCTGTGCACGGTTAGCCAGTAATCCTAACACCATTTATTAAACAGGGCCTGCTTGCTTTTTATTTTAATAAAATTTATTAAGCATTTATTAAACAGCTATTTATTAAACCATAATAGTCAAATGGTATCTAATTAAACTCTAGAGCTGTTTAATAAATGCTTAATAAATGTTTAATAAATGCTGCTTCCAAATTGCTTGCTTTTGTCAGGTTTGTCAAATATCAGATGGTTGTAGATGTGTGGCATTGCCTCCAAGGGCTCTGTTCTGTTTTATTGGTCTATATATCTGTTTTGGTACAAGTACCATGCTGTTTTGATTACTGTGGCCTTGGAGTATAATTTGAAGTCAGGTAGCATGATGCCCCCAGCTTTGTTCGTTTTGCTTAGCATTGTCTTGGCTATGCTTGCTCTCTTTTGGTTCCATATGAAGTTTAAGGTGTTTTTTTCAGGTTATATGAAGAGGGTCATAGGTATCTTGATGTGAATAGTGTTGAATTTGTCAATTACTTTGGGTGGTATGGCCATTTTCACAATATTGATTCTTCCTAATCATGAGCATGGAATGTTTTTCCATCTGTTTGTGTCCTTTCTTATTTCCTTGAGCAGTGGTTCATAGTTCTCCTTGAAGAGGTCCAAAAAGAAGTGTTAAACAAAAGTCCCAAATGCGATGTAGGGCAGATCCTGCTTGCATGACGTTATTGACTTGACTGGAGTCACTGGAGTAAATGAATGGCTTCCCAGAACAAGTTACAATCTTATTAAAATGAATCAAAGAAGAGTTCAAACATTTTTATCAGGAATACTAATGTCTTACAGTACGATAGCTTCTCTAGCATTTAAATAAGCTGTGGAAATACTGAATATGGTTATTTCTGAATTTTGTAATTAACATGGTTAACTCTCCTTGCAGGTTTGCAAAACTCTTTCTTTTATAGTTTGGTTCAATGATATAAATGCCATTCTGTTTACTCATTTTTACTTTTGATTCTTTAGAGTTCACATTGAAAAAATATTCCTATAATGTGTAAAATTGTATTTATTTAATCTTTTATATATATGTTACTATTTTATTCTGTTCTTTGAGCTTTTTTTAAAATTATAATTTTTATTGTCTTTTGCATGCTGTGTTTCTTCATTCCTTATTGCTTCAGAAGTTTACTAAAAGTTTCTTGCTTTTTTTTCTATTTATTAATCTTTGAGTATGGTATATGATTTGCCACCTAAATAGAATTTGTAACATTGCATTGACTCACCTTGTCAGGTAATACTACATTATAATACTTACTTTATTCCCATTGTAATACTAGCTTACTTTATTTCCCTTATAATACTAGCTGGAAAGTGGGAACATGATGGTCTTTATTCTCTGCTCTTTTTTCTCAGCTGCCTGGTAGAGAATGAACAGAACTCGTGACCCTCAAAGTCACACTGCAGGAAATTAGATGTGTGCTTGTCTGTTGAAACTTCTGTACTGGGGACAAACCAAGTTGAGCATAGAATAGGTTATTATCTGAGGTTGGCACATTTGCCATGGGGTTAAATTTTATCTTCTGTTTTATTCATTTATTTTGTTGTTGTTGCTTTGTTTTTTTTTTTTTTTTTTTTTTTTTTTTTTTGTTTTTTTTTTTTTTTTTTTTTTTTTTTTTTTTTTTTTTTTTTTTTTTTTTTTTTTCTCTCTGTCCAGCAAAATAGGACATAAAACCATTAGCTTGAGAGGCCTATTTCTTGGAGTCTACTTTTACTAGGACAAAAACAGGCACTCATATCTTCCTGACAAAGCTTGCTTCCAGACTTCTCCCTTTTTGTTAGGGGGTAGAAAATTTGATTCTTTAAAACTAAAAATTTTAAGACCATGAATTTTCTTTAGCATCCCTGCAATGACCAGCCTTTTCAGATTGGAAGCTCCTGAGGGAGTCATTAGGAATATACTTTTCACCAACACAGCTCCAGAGTTTGTTCTTTTTTTGAGACAGGATCTCAGCCTGTTGCCCAGGATGAAGTATGGTGGTGCAGTCAAGACCCACTGAAGCCTGGATCACCGGAGTCAAGCAGTCCTACCCCAGCCTCCCAAATAGCTGGGAATACCAATGCATACCTCTATGCCAAGCAAATGTTTGCGTTTTTTTTCCTTTTTCTTTCTTTCTTTTTTTTTTTTTTTTTTAGAAATGGGGTTTCACCATGTTGTTCAGGCTAGCTTATTCTTGGTTAATGGAGTAATAACTTGATTCCTGGAGTCCTGTTCAACATTTTCAAAGTATATTCTATCAGCACATTACTCTTTAAAATGTGTGGTATAAAGCTGAAGTCATGCCCAGTTAAAGTGCAAGTTAAGTTTGAGTTTCTGTTTTTGGTTTATTTTATCCCTACCCCACCATCAGTGGCTTTCAAAGTGATGGTGCATCTCCCTTTGTTTTCTTCTTTCCAGGATGATATGTGTCGCTGTTTATTACTAACTTTTAAGTTCTGTGTTACATGTGCAGAACTTGCATTTTTGTTACATAGGTATACATGTGCCATGGTGGTTTGCTGCAGCCATCAACCTCTCATTTACATTAGATATTTCTCCTAATGCTATCTCTCCCCCAGCCCCCACCCCCTGACAGGCCCCTGTGTGGTGTTCTCCTCCCTGTGTCCATGTGTTCTCATTGTTCAGCTCCCACTTATCAGTGAGATCATGCGGTTTTGTTTTGTGTTCCTGTGTTAGTTTGCTCACAATGATGGTTTCCAGCTTCATCCATGTTACTGCAAAGGACATAAACTCATCCTTTTTGTATGGAGTATTCCATTGTGTATGTGTGCTACATTTTCTTTATCCAGTCTACCATTGATGGTCATTTGGATTGATTCCAAGTCTTTGCTATTGTGAATAGTGTCACAGTAAACATTGTGCATGTGTCTTTGTGGTAGAATGATTTATAATTCTCTGAGCATATATCCAGTAATGGGATTGCTGGGTCAAATGGTATTTCTGATTCTAGATCCTTGAAAAATTGCCACACTGTCTTCCACAATGGTTGAACAAATTTACACTCCCATCAACAATGTAAAAATATTCCTATTCATCCACATTGTCTCTAGCATCTGCTATTGCCCAACTTTTTAATGATTGTCGTTGCTATTTAAAAGCCTGAAATCTGAAAATTAACTAATGATCTACATGTGACACACAAGTACTTCTAAGGTTAGTTGTTGTACTGTGTGTGTAAATGTCTAGGGCAGATTTGGAATATCATGTAACAGAATGTGCCTGGAAATTCTGTGCCATTATTTCTCAGCATTCTGAGAACTATACTATAATGTCTATTATATTTATTTGATTTATTTTAGCCAACTCAAACATTTGGTATGGAAAATAGGAAACTTTGTTTCTGACTTATTTACACTGTGACTTCTGTGAAGCTTGTATAATGTTTGAAAATGCTTAACAGGTTTTGAAGGGCTTTTTTAAAACTTTTATTCCAAACTTTAATATTTCTCTTAAAAATGAAATTATGTTTGGAGAGGTATAAAATATTTATATTTTAGGTTTAAATTTTTGTTTTAAGATCTCGCTGGGAAATATATATTAATATTTTTCTATATTTTTTTACTTGTTAAATTTCAGTTATTATAAGGGAAATGCAACATTCAAATACATAGGCGATAGAATTTGTTTCTGAAAATTTTCTCAACTTATTTGTGTGAATATATATATATAAGTATGTATATGTGCAGACTTCCCAAGTGTATTTTGATATGTCATTAAGTTAAAAATCAGCAAGAAATTGTAAAATGGAAACTTTAATGTATTTCTCAGCTGGAAAAGAAGTCAGACAAACTGAATTGCTTCTCTAGTTCACTAATATAATAAAATATGTTAAATTTAATTATATGTTGCTTAACTGACTCATCTTTATAAAGGACACAATGCAATAGAAAAATGCATCTTCTAGGCAGGAGTCTAATTAAAGGAGTGATATGAATAGCTTCCACTGGGAAATGCTAAGTGGTTTCCAAATATGGGTATTATCTCCTCTGTACAGATGTCAATGCTGTGGCTCAGAACACTCAGATTATATGCCCCAAGTCACATAGCAAATGGTAAGCTTAAAATCAGAACTTTACATTTTATACAACATCAGATAATATGTAACTGAAAAATGGACTTCTTGCCATTTTACTTATAAGTGTAATAATGTTTATTAGGTATTTAATGGGAAATAATAACTAATTATGTACTTTGTCTAATTGAGTATACTGTGATTTGGGGTGACATTCTGATTGAAATC
>NW_016107479.1:2421191-2457807 GCF_001604975.1 Cebus imitator | reverse complement strand
TACTTTAAGTTATAGGAAATGTGCTGAGTGTGTAGGTTTGTTACATATGTATACATGTGCTGTGGTTGTTTGTTGCACCCATCTACCTGTCACCACGGTTTTACGCTCCTCATGCATTAAGTATTTGTCCTAATGCTCTCCCTCCCCTTTCCCCCACTTCCCAATAGGCCCCAATGTGATGTTCCCCTCCCTGTCTCCATGTGTTCTCATAGTTCAACTCCCACCTGTGAGTGAGTACACGCGGTATTTGGGTTTGTGTTCCTGTGTTAGTTTGCTGAGAATAATGGTTTCCAGCTTCATCCATGACACTGCAAAGGACATGAACTCATGTTTTTAATGGCTGCTTAGTCTTCCATGGTGTATGTGTGCCACATTTTCTTTCTTTCTTTTTTTCTTTGAAAGGGGTGGGGGAAGATTTTTAAAGAAAGAAAAAAAAGAGAGAAAGAAAGAAAAATAAATAAATTAATTAAATAAATAAATTAAAGAATGAAGGAGAGGAAGAAAGAGGAAGAGGGAGAGAGAACGGAAGTGTTGCTTTATTGCCCAGGCTAGAATGCAGTCTAAAAATGGGTTTTGAAAACCTCTTTTATACCAATAATTGTGCTCAATAATGGAGACAGGAAAAAATGAGGGAAGAAAATAACAAACAAGCAACCAACCAATATTTCATTTAAACCTGTAAGTAGGTGTGATGTGGTGCTAATAAGAGTGTATATTTTGTGTATTTAAAGTGTAGAGTTCTATAAATGTTTATTAAGTTTACTTGTTCCGGATCTGTGTTCAAGTCCTGGATATCCTTGTTAATTTTCTGTCTCGTTGATCTGTCTAATATTGATGTTAAAGTGTCCCACTATTATTGTGTGGGAGTCTAAGTCTCTTTATAAGTCTTATGTATCTGGGAGTTCCTGTATTGGGTGCGTATATATTTAGGTTTGTTAGCTCTTCTTGTTGCATTGATCCTTTTACCATTATGTAATGTCCTTCTTTGCCTCTTTTGATCTTTGTTGCTTTAAAGTCTATTTTACCAGAGGTGAGAATTGCAACTCCTGCTTTTTATTTATTTATTTATTTTTGCTCTCCATTTGGTTGGCAAATCTTTCTCCATCCCTTTGTTTTAAGTCTTTGTGTATCCTGGCATGTGAGATGGGTCTGGATGCAGCATACCGATGGGTTTTGGCTGTGTCTTTTGATTGGGGGATTTAGTCGATTTAAATTTAGGATTAATAATAATATATGCGAGTTTAATACTCACATTTTCTTTATCAAGTCTATCAATGGTGGGCATTTCGGTTGGTTTCAAGTCTTTGCTGTTGTGAACAGTGCTGCAATAAACATACACATACATATTTCTTTATAGTAGAATGATTTATAATTTTTTGAGTATATACCCAGTAATGGGATTGGTGGGTCATATGATATTTCTGGTTCTAGATATTGGAGAAATCGCCACACTATTATATTCCACAATGGTCAATCTAATTTACACATCCACCAACAGTGTAAAAGCATTCATATTTCTCCATGTCTTCTCCAGCATCTGTTGTTTCCTCACTTTTTAATGATCACCATTGTAACTGGCATCAGATGATATCTCATTGTGGTTTTGATGTATACTTCTCTAATGACCGGTGATGATGAGATTTTTTTTATATGTTTGTTGGCCACATAAATGTCTCTTTTGAGAAATGTCTGTTAATATCCTTTACCCACTTTTTGATGGGTTGTTCATTTTTTTCTTGTAAATTTATTTAAGTTTCTTGTAGATTCTGGATGTTACACCTTTATCAGATGGATAGATTGCAAAAATTTTCTCCCGTTCTGTAGGTTGCCTGTTCACTCTGATGATAGTCTCTTTTGTTGTGCAGAGGCTCTTTAGTTGAATTAAATCCCATTTGTCAATTTTGGATTTTGTTGCAGTTGTTTTTGATGTTTTAGCCATGAAATTTTTGCCCATGCCTATGTCTTGAATGGCATTGCCTAGGTTTTCTTCTAGGGTTTTTATGGTTTTAGGTTTTATGTTTAAGCCTTTAATCCCTCTTGAGTTAATTTTTCTATAAGATGTAAGGAACCGGTCCAGTTTCTGTTTTCTGTGTATGGCTAGCCAGTTTTCCCAACACCATTTATTAAACGGGGAATCCTTTCCCCATTGCTTGTTTTTGTCATGTTTGTCAAAGATCAGATGGTTGTAGATGTGTGGTGTTATTTCTGAAGTCTCTGTTCTGTTCCATTGGTCTATATATCTGATTTGGTACCAATAGCATGTTGTTTTGATTACTGTAGCCTTGTAATACAGTTTGAAGTCAGGTAGTATGGTGCCTCCAGCTTTGTTCTTGTTGCTTAGGACTGTCTTGGCTATACTGGGTCTTTTTGGTTCCACATGAAATTTAAAGTAGTTTTTCTAGTTATGTGAAGAAAGTCAATGGTAAATTGGTGGGAATAGCATAAAATCTATAAATTATTCTGAATAGTATGACCATTTTCATGATATTGATTCTTTCTATCCATGAACATGGAATCTTTTTCCATTTGTGTCCTCTATTATTTCCATTAGCAGTGGTTTGTATTCCCCTTGAAGAGGTTGTTCATGTCTCTTGTAAGTTATATTCCTAGGTATTTTATTCTCTGTAGCAATTGTGACTGGGAGATCACTCATGATTTGGCTCTCTGTGTGTCTATTATTGGTATATAGGAATGTTTGTGATTTTTACATATTGATTTTGTGTCCTAAGACTTTGCTGAAGTTGCTTATTAGCTTAAGGAAGTATTGGGCTGAGATGATGGAGTTTTCTAAATATACAATGATTTCATCTGCAAACAAAGACAATTTGACCTTCTCTCTTGCTATTTGAATACATTTTCTTTCTTTCTCCTGCCCTGGCCAGAAATTCTAATAGTATGTTGAATAGGAGTGGTGACAGAGGGCATCCTTGTCTTATGCTGGTTTTCAAAGGGAATGCTTCCAGCTTTTGCCCATTCAGTATGATATTATCTGTGGGTTTCATAAATAGCTCTTATTATTTTGAGATATGTTCCATAAATACCTAGTTTATTGAGAACTTTTACCATTAAGAGGTGTTGAATTTTATCAAAGGCCTTTTCTGCATCTATTGAGATAATCTGGTGTTTTTTGTCCTTGTTTCTGTTTATGTGATGGATTATGTTTATTGATATGCATATGTTGAACCAGCCTTTCATCCCAGGGATGAAGCCAACTTGATCGTGGTGGATAAGCTCTTCGATGTGCTGCTGGATTCAGTTTGCCAGTATGTTATTGAGGACTTTCACATTAATGTGCATCAGGGATATTGGCCTGAAATTTCTTTTCTTGTGTCTCTGCCAGGTTTTGGAATAAGGATGATGAGGGCCTCATAAAATGAGTTTAGAGTTTCTCTTTTTCTTTTGTTTGGAATAGTTTCAGAAGGAATGGTAACAGCTCCTCTTTGTACCTCTGGTAGAATTTGGCTGTGAATCTGTCTTGTCCTGGACGTTTTTTGGTTGGCAGGCTATTAATTACTGCTTCAATATGAGAACTTGCTATTGGTCTATTCAGGGATTTGACGTCTTCCTGGTTTAGTCTTCGGAGGCTGTATGTGTTCAGGAATTTATCCATTTCTTCTAGATTTTCTAATTTATTTGCAAAGAGGAGTTTATATTATTCTCTGATGGTACTTTGTATTTCTGTGGGATCAGTGGTGATATCCCCTTTATCATTTTTTATTGCGTCTATTTGATTCTTCTCTCTTTTCTTCTTTATTAATCTGGCTAGCAGATTATATTAATTGAATTAATTAAATTAATCTGGCTAGCAGATTATTTTAATTTTGCTGATCTTTTCAAAAAACCAGCTCCTGGGGTCATTGATTGTTTGAAGGGTTTTTCGTGTTTCTGTCTCCTTCAGTTCTTTTCTGATCTTAGTTATTTCTTGTATTCTGCTAGCTTTTGAATTTGGTTGCTCTTGCTTCTCCAGTTCTTTAAATTGTGATGTTAGGATGTCCATTTTTGATCTTTCCTGCTTTCTCATGTGGGCATTTAGTGCTATAAATTTCCCTCCAAATACCACTTTAACTGTGTCCCACAGATTCTGGTACATTGTCTCTTTTTTCTCATTGGTTTCTAAGAACTTCATATGTTTTCCCTTAATTTAGTTATTTATCCAGTAGTCATTCTGGAACAAGTTGTTCATTATTCATGTAGTTGTGCGGTTTTGAGTGAATTTCTTAATTCAACTTCTAACTTGATTGCACTGTGGTCTGAGAGGCTGTTTGTTATAATTTCCATTCAAATGATTGGCATTTCCTGAGGACTCTCTTGCTTCCAATTATGTGGCTGATTTTATAGTAAGTGCTATGTAGTGCTCAGAAGAGTATATATTATGTTGATTTGGGGTGGAGAGTTCTGTAGATGTCTGTTAGGCCCCCTTGGTTCAGAGCTGAGTTCAAGTCCTGAATATCCTTGTTAATTTTCTGTCTCATTGATCTGTCTAATACTGAGAGTGGGGTGTTAAAGTCTTCCACTATTATTGTGTGGGAATCTAAGTCTTTTTGTAGGTCTCTAAGAACTTGTTTCATGAATCTGGGTGCTCGTGTATTGGGTGCATATATATTTAGGATAGCTCTTTTTGTTGCATTGATCCCTTTACCATTATGCAATGCCCTTCTTTGTCTTTTTTTATTTTTGTTGTTTGAAGTCTGTTTTATCAGAGACTAGGATTGCAACCCCTGCTTTTATTTATTTATTTATTTATTTATTATTTTTTGCTTTCTGTTTGCTTGGCAAATATTCCTCCATCCCTTTATTTTGAGCCCATATGTGGCTTTGCATGTGAGATGGGTCTCCTCAATACAGCACACTGATGGATCTTGACTCTATCTAACTTGCCAGTCTGAGTCTTTTACTTGGGGCATTTAGCCCATTTACCTTTAAGGTTAATATTGTTATGTTTAAATTTGATCCTGTCATCATAATGCCAACTAGTTACTTTGCACATTTGTTGATCAAAATAAGCAAGTTGATGTAGTTTCTTCATAGTGTCACTAGTCTTTATGTTTTGGTGTGTTTTTGCATTGGTTGGTACCAGTTGTTCTTTTACATATTTAGGGCTTTCTTCAGGAGCTCTTGTAAGGCAAGCCTGGTAGTGACAAAATCCCATTTTTGAAACTTTCCTCTCAAGGGGAATCTAATATATGATGAAATAATTTGAACTGAATTATCAACATTAAGAGGAGCTATTAATTTGACTCTTATTTTATTAAAACAATGAAACTATTTTATAATGATCCCAGAATATTCCAAGAATATTTAACACAATTTCCAAGAATGTTTAGCCTCCTTAAATGTCTCTTTAAGCTTTTCAAATGTTAGGATCACTGAATACTTTTGTTTATTTATTTGTATTTGGAAGGTGTGGTAGGATTTGGAAAATAGTGAATTCATAATAATGTTAATCACAAGTTATATACCTACTCAAAATAAGCAAGTATCAACATTTGGTATTTTAGTTACAAAATGAGTAAATTTAGTTCTAATGTTACAATTGCATACAAACACATATGTGTACACATACACACTCACACCCATGCATATGCAATCTCAATCTTGTTCATTAGTTTTTAAATCTGGAACATGAGATGGATAGATTATCTCTTCTTCAAAGCTCACTATTGTCAATTAATACCACTGAGACATCTCTAGATAAAAGTGAGACATGGTAGTATGCAGACACAACCATAGCTATGGTGGCTTCCCAACTACATAGATATTGAGAGGAAAATGTGCTTTTTGGTATGTGAATGTGTGAGATGCTTTCAACATGATTTTTTTTCTAAGTCATGTCTAACTCTCCATGGTAACCATTCTGTGTTCTGCTTGATTCTTATGTTTATTTCCTTAACAGACACAATTATACACAGCTATTTGAATTTAATGTGGCCACATGTGTCACATCACAAGGACACCAAATTTCTATGTAGGCCAGTTTGAAGTGCTTAAAATAATTTTGGGTACTGAAGTGTGACATAAAAATTAAAATGTCATATGGTCCTACACATTAAAATAATCTTCATGTGCTAAATAAGCTTAATATTTAACACATTAAGAAATAATGTATTAAAAAAAGAATTGATATGCAATGTAACCTCTTGCTTACTCTTTTAATTGTTCTTAAATGCTATGACATTTTTATTTAAAAATTTTATCCTTGTACCTTTTTGAAATATTTTAAAATAACTTCAGTTCTAATTATAATGATTGTTTTCTCAGTAGGTAAAAGATTTAGGTTTGCTATATCAGATACATGTTTAATTTGAGTTTTCTAGGATATCGTAAGTATTCTCCATGTATAAGAGAATTCTAGCCACCTATGTTCAGAGGACAAAAGAAAAAAATCTGTTTCTGAACATCTAGACTTTTTCCAGATATTGAGTTCTATGCAAAAGAAGGTTGTTACTATATATAGCAGTTATCCCAAACATTGTGAAGATGCCCAGGAGCTCCTGCTCAGCCTTGTCAACAGATGACTGAAGACAGTTTTGATTCTCACAACTAGGGAGAAAGGCACTACTATTATCAAGAGGATAAAGTCAGAAATGTTAAATGACATACAATGCAGAGGAAAACACCCACAACCAAATCCTAGTTTATTCAATTTATTTCCCCTCTCTTTCTCCTGAGAAGTCACCACTATCAGGAAGTTAGGGTAGATTATCTCCCTGGAAGTTTTAATACTTTTATTACATATGTATACATTGAAACATAATTTCATGCATTTATATTTTATGTAGATTGCATCAGACTGATTATTGTACTTAGAGGGTTTTTTAAAACTTGACATTGAAATCCATTTACTATGATAATTTTATCTACTTCGGCTATATAATGGATTTTGATACTTCTCTGGTGAGTTAACCTTTTCTTATTCTTATATTGCTATTTTTGAGTCTTTACTGTTCCCTGAGGTTTATTTTTAATTTTTATTTTTTTATAGATACCAAGTAGTTGTACATATTTATGTGATGCATGTTATATTGTGATATAAACATATAATGTTTAATTATCAAATGTGGGTATTTAGCACATCCATTACCTCAAATCCATGTATCATTTATTTCTGTAAGAAATATTCCAAATCTTCTTTTCTAGTATTGATATATACAATAAATTATTGTTAACTGTAGGCCCCCTATTGTAGTACCTAAACACTACCTATTAACCAATCCCTATTCATTCCCCATCCCAGTTACCCTACTCAGCCTCTGGTAACACCAGTCTATTCACTACCTTCATGAGATTTTTTTTTTCAGCTCCCACATATGAGTGAGTATGTGCAAACTTGTCTTTTTTTTTATTATTATACTTTAAGTTCTAGGGTACATGTGAAGAACATGCAGGTTTGTTACATAGGTATGCACGTGCCATGGTGGTTTGCTGCATCCATCACACCATTATCTACATTAGGTATGTCTCCTAATGTTGCCCCTCCTCAATCCCCCAGCCTCCTGCTATCTCTCCCTGAGCCTCCCAAACCCCTGACAGTCCCCATCGTATGATGTTCCCCTCCCTGTGTCAATGTGTTCTCATTGTTCAATACCACTTATGAATGAGAACATGCGGTGTTTGGTTTTCTGTTCCTGTGTTAGTTTGCTGAGAATGATGGTTTCCAGCTTCATCCATGTCCCTACAAAGGAAATGAACTCATCCTTTTTTATAGCTACATAGTATTTCATGGTATATATGTGCCACATTTCCTTTATCCAGTCTATAATTGATGGGCATTTGGGTTGGTTCCAAGTCTTTGCTATTGAAAACAGTGCCACAATAAATACATGTGTGCATGTGTTTTTATAATAGAATCATTTATTTACCCAGTATACCCTTTGGGTATATACCCAGTAATGTGATTGCTGGGTCAAATGGAATTTCTATTTCTAGATCTTTGAGGAATTGCCACACTGTCTTCCACAAAGGTTTAACTAATTTACTTTCCCAACAACAGTGTAAAAGTGTTTCTATTTCTCCATATCCTCTCCAGCATCTGTTGTGTCCAGATTTTTTAATGATCACCATTCTAACTGGTGTGAGACAGTATCTCAATGTGATTTTGATTTGCATTTCTCTAATGACCAGTGATGATGAGTTTTTTTCCTTATGTTTGTTGGCCACATAAATGTCTTCTTTTGAAAAGTGTCTATTCATATCCTTTGCTCAGTTTTTGATGGGGTTGTTTGTTTTATTCTTGTAAATTTGTTTAAATTATTTGTAGATTCTGGATATTAGCCCCTCTTCAGATTGGTAGATTGCAAAATTTTTTTTTCCGTTCTGTTGGTTGCCAGTTCACTCTAATGATAGTTTCTTTTGCTGTGCAGAAGCTGTTAAGTTTAATGACATTCATTTGTCTATGTTTGCTTTTCTTGACATTGCCTTTGGTGTTTTACTCATGAAGTCCTTGCCTATGCCTATGTCCTGAATGGTATGGCCTAGGTTTTCTTCTAGGGTTTTTATGGTGTTGGGTTTTATGTTTAAATCTTTAATTCCTCTGTAGTTAATTTTTGTATAAGGTGTAAGGAAGAGATACAGTTTCTGCTTTCTGCATATGGTTAGCCAGTTTTCTCAACACCATTTATTAAATAGGAAATCTTTCCCCATTGCTTGTTTTTTTCAGGTTTGTCAAAGATCAGATGGTTGTAGATGTGTGGATTATTTCTGAGGCCTCTGTTCTGTTCCATTGGTTTATATCTCTGTTTTGTTTCCAGTATCATGCTGTTTTGATTACTGTAGGCTTGTAGTATAGTTTGAAGTTAGGTAGCTTGATGCCTCCAGCTTTTTGTTTTCCCTTAGGATTGCCTTGGCTATGTGTGCTTCCTTGGTTCCGTATGAAGTTTAAAGTTTTTTTCTTTTGTTTTGTTTTTTGTTTGTTTGTTTTTTCAATTCTGTGAAGAAAGTCAACGGTAGCTTGATGGGGATAGCATTGAACCTATAAATTACTTTGGGCAGTTTGGCCATTTTCATGATATTGATTCTTTCTAACTATGAGCATGGAGTGTTTTTCCATCTGTTTGTGTCCTCTTTTTATTTCATTGAGCAGTGGTTTGTAGTTCTCCTTGAAGTGGTCCTTCACATCCATTGTTAGTTGTAGCCGTAGATATTTTATTCTCTTTGTAGCAATTGTGAATGGGAGTTCACTCATGATTTACCTCTTTGTTTGTCTGTCATTGGTGTATAGGAATGCTTGTGATTTTTGCACATTGATTTTGTATCCTGAGGCTTTGCTGAACTTTCTCATCATCTTAAGGAGATTTTGTGCTGAGATGATGGGGGTCTCCAGAATATACAATCATGTTGTCTGCAAGTAGAGACAATTTGACTTCCTCTTTTCCTTATTGAATATCCTTTATTTCTTCTTGCCCAATTGCTCTGTCTAGAACTTCCAATACTATGTTGAATAGGAGTGGTGAGACAGGGCATTTGTCTTTTAATGCCTGGGTTATTTCACTTAACATAATGTCTCCCAGTTTTATCCATGTTGCTACAAATGTCAGGATATCGGTTTGTATGGCTGAATAATATTCCATTATGTATATATACTACATATTCTTTATCCATTTATTCATGGACACTTAGGTTGATTCCTATATTGGTTATTGTGAATGGTGTTGTGATAAACACTGGAGTGCAAGTATCTCTTACCTCTTTTGTATGCAGTTTTTCCTTCTTTTGGATACATACCCAGTAGTAGAATTGCTGGGTCATATAGTAGTTCTATTTTTAGTTTTTTGAAGAAGCTCCATACTGTTTTTCCTAATGGCTGTACTAATTAACCTTCCCACCAACAGTGTTCTCTGAACTTTAGTTTGAGCTTTTCATGTTTCATAAAATTTCCTTTGGAATTTTGATTGAAATTGCACGGAATCTCATAGAATTAGCACATTGTTACCTTTAATGATCTTTCCATATAATAATGCAATGATTTTTGTCTATTGATGCATGTCTTTCACTCTTATATCATGTTTTTAATGTTTTTCAGTTATTTTGTTAAATTTTGTGATGTATTTAGTCAGTTTTATAAATGCTAACTTTTAAAGTATTTTCCGATATTTTGTTTCTTATGTAGAGGGATGAAAAATTGCTGAATATTCCAAAGGTTTGCTGGACTTACTTCATAATTGGTTGTTTTTCTGTATAGCCAACCATTATATTTGTCTGTTGTTTCTTCCTTTTGAATTGATACACCTTTTTTGCCAAGTATGAAATCTAGTATATTATTAATAGAGGCATGAGTAGTAAACACACTTACTATATCGTTATCTGTAAAGAGGATAATTTTTACTGTCACTATTGTTTTATTTACTATAGGTTTGAGTAGTTGTATTTACAAGGTTAGAGATTTTTTTTTCTACTTCACTTTCTTCTACATGCATTCCATAAATGGATATTGACTTTTGTCATATTGGATTTACATATCTATTGGCAAGAATATATGACTTTTCTTCTTTAATATATTACTTTGAGTAGTTAAATGTATTCATTGGATAATTTTCAACCATTTTTGCATTCCTAGTGACCATTTATTTTGCTCATAAAACATTATATATGCATGAATATACATAAACATTAACTTCTGAATTTCTCATTGAGAACAAAGACACCCTTTGAAGAGTTTTGTTTTGTTTTAATAAGGCTGCCTCTCTGACTTTATCTTATTTTAATTTTTTTATTATACTTTTAAGTTCTGGGTTACATGTAAAGAACATGCAGGTTACTTATATAGGTATACATGTGCCATGGTGGTTTTCTGTACCCATCAACCCATCATCTGCATTAGGTATTTCTCCTAATGCTATCCTTCCCCTCCCCCACCAACCCCTTATAGGCCCCAGTGTGTAATGTTCCCCTCCCTGTGTCCATGTGTTCTGATAGTTCAACTCCCACATATGAGTGAGAACATGCAGTGTTTGTTTTGTGTTCCTTTGTTAGTTTGCTGAGAATAATGGTTTCCAGCTTCATCCATGTTCCTGCAAATGACATGAATTCATTCTTTTTTATGGCTGTGTAGTATTCCATGGTGTCTATGTGCCACATTTTCTTTATCCAGTTTATCATTGATGGGCATTTGGGATGCCTCCAAATCTTTCCTATTGTGAATAATGCTGCAGTAAACTTGCATGTGCATGTGTCTTTGCAGTAGAATGATTTATAATCCTTTGCATATATACCCAGTGGTGAGATTGCTAGGTCAAATGGTATTTTTGGTTCTAGATCCTTGCAGAATTGCCACACTGTCTTCCACAATGGGTGAACTAATGTACACTCCCACCAGCAGTGTAAAAGTGTTTCTGTTTTTCTACATCCTTTCCAAAATTAATTGTTTCTTAACTTTTTAATGATCACCATTCTAATTGGCATGAGATGATATCTCATTGTGGTTTTGATTTGTATTTCTCTAATGACCAGTGACGGTGGGCTTTTTTTTTTTTTTTATTTGTTTGTTGGGTACATTAATGTCTTCATTTGAGAATTGTCTTTTCATATTTTTCACCCACTTATTGATGGGGTTGGTTTTTTTTATTGTAAATTTGTTTAAGTTCCTTGTAGATTCTGAATATTAGACCTTGGTCAGATGCATAGATTGCAAAAATGTTCTCTTGTTCTAGATTGCCTGTTCACTCTGACAATAGTTTCTTTTTCTGTACAGAAACTCTTTAATTAGATCCCATTTGTCAATTTTGGCTTTTGTTGCCATTACTTTTGGTGTTTTAGTCATGAAGCATTTGCCCATGCCTGTGTCCTACATGGCATTGCCTACGTTTCCTTCTAGGGTTTTTATGGTTTTGGCTTTTACATTTAAGTCTTTAATACATCTTGAGTTAATTTTTGTATAAGATGTAAGGAAGGGGTCCTGTTTCAGTTTTCTGCATATGGCTAGCCAGTTTCTTCAATAGCATTTATTAAATGGGGAATCCTTTCCCCATTGCTTGTTTTTGTCAGGTTTGTCAAAGATCAGATGATTGTAGAATATAGTGTTATTTCTGAGGCAACTGTTCTGTTCCATTGGTCTATATATCTGTTTTGGAACCAGAACCATACTGTTTTGCTTACTGCAGCCTTGCAGTATAGTTTGAAGAGAGATAGCATGATGCATCCAACTTTGTTTTTTTCCATAGGATTATCCTAGCCATATGGACTCTTTTTTATTTCCAGGTGAAATTTAAAGTAATTGTTTTCTAATTCTGTGAAGAATATCAATGGTAGCTTGATTCAGTGCTATTCCCACCAAGCTGACTAGCTTTAATATTTACCTTTGGTTTTCCACATTTTTTCCTAGGATAATTCAAGGCATAGTCCTACTTGAGACATACTCGGAATGTTCATTTGGATAATTCATCGTTTTCTTCACTTCAGCAAATTCTCTGCCGTTATCTCTTCATGTTTCTTTTTTCCTTTTCCTATCTCTCTTTAGGTAGAAAATGTGACATAAACTATTACTCCTTTCCATATTCCTTGTGGACAAAACCCTATATTCTAGATGATTAAGAAAGCCCTATCTGTGAATCACAAATTCTCTCTTGAAATGTAATGAATTTCAATTTTAGTTATAGGTTTTATATTCAAAATTCTTATCATGTTTTGTTTTTATCTTTTAATTATTAGACTTTTATTTCATAGCGCTATTTCAGAATTTTATTATTATCTTAGGCTTTGCATTCCTATTTTTTTGTGTCTGCTGATACTAAAGACAGATTACTTGTCTTATTTTTCAATGATATCTTTTTTTAAAGTATGTGTTTTTGTTTCTATTTGCAAACATTTTATGGTTTGTTTTAGAATAATCCCTTTGGAGTGTATTTGTGTTTTCTTCTCGTAAGTGTGTTAGAAGAATTGCTATATCAAATCAAGTTTTATGTTATGTCCTTGGCCTGTTGAATTCCACATCAGAAAATAAGTGTTAACGACCAATTTCTATATTGAGGCTTTTTTTTTCCACCTTAGAACTCAGGTAGAAAAGTACGTATTTGTTTGTTTACAGTCTCACTGATCCAGTGACCAGATTTTTACAGTTTAGATTAATGAGGATATCATTTTAAGTAGAAGTTCTTTCAGCTCTCAGCCTATATAGGCTAACTGCTTCATCTCCTGTCCTTACGTGGGCATTCAGTATCAAGGATTCAATCTCTCTTCATTCCACTTCCTCCTCCAAACCTACCTAAGAATATCTGCTTACACATTAATGGCTCTTGCTTTCAATTTCTTTGTTTTTGGCACCTTGGATTTCTGTTTCAAACTCATACAAAGCTTTGTATGTCCAAAAGTTGTTACTGAGATTTACAAAAGGAAACAGAATTATAGAAGGTTGTAGTACTCTATACCACCATAAGATGGTTATGCTTAACAATAATATACAGTTTCAAATAACTAGATGCTCCCAACACAAAGAAATGATGAATAACATGCTAACTACCCCATTACTGTACCATAAACATGTAAAATTATTAATTGTCAATTTTATATATTTTGAAAAAGTTTGATAGGTTTGTTCAACATGACTATTTGCTCATTAGTGAGAGAACCCCTGCATTAGTTTTGTTCTTCCACTTTCTGTAGCAGGAACCCTATAGAAAGCAGAATTATTGTTTTGATCAGATGCAATCAAATAGCAATGTCATAATATTGTCATTTTATAAAATATAGTTATTAAAAGGAGAATAGAATAATGCCCAAAATTGTCTTATAAATTTCAACAGCCAAGAATCTATTATTCTAACACAATTATAGGTTAATTTATAATATTTTTTGCATACTTCCTTCCACATATATACTTAATTTATGAGAACTGCAATTTTACAGTATATGGCACCAAATAGTACACTTTTTAAAACATCGTTTTTAAAAAGATTTTTTAAAAAATTATTCAGATTATTCAGATTTTTCTTGCCTTCTCATAAGTATATTTAAAACCTGTATCAAAATCAATTTGTAGCAATTTATGGTAATTTATTACAACATCATCTTCTAATGTTGAATTATTTCTTGCATCCAATTTTTGCTATTACATATAATGCTGCAAATAAATCTTTAAAAATTATCTGTTCATTATGTTTAAATTTATTACTTTAAAACAAGGTCCTAAAATGAAATTCCTATGTTAAATGACATGATCATTTTTATGGCTCTTCTTACTTTTACATATATTATATGTCTTTTAACAGTATTGTGCAGATAGAGGTACCAACCCTGAATAGAAATGCCAATTTTCATATATTTTATCTTCAGCATTGACTTTATGTGTTTTATTTGAATGATCACAAAAATAAATTAGTTTTGTTTTTAATTTCTATTTCTTTGCATTAGATGAATATCTTCTATGTGGTTTTCTTTTTGTATTTTCCTTTGTTCTCTCTTCTCTCTCTGCTCAATTACAATTTGCTTTTCAAGTGTGCTGTGTGCACACACACACACACACACATATATATATATAATCCATTTACCTTTTTGAAATTTATTTTTTGTCATATATGTACATATTGATATAATTGAAATTTTAAATTACAACCCCACATGCACACACACATTTTTACATATTTTAAAAATTGTGTAGGAAATAAGTTTTTGTGCATACAGTTTCCCCTTTATTCAAATGAGAGAGTGTCTATTAAAGTTCATTATTCATTTTGAGTTTCAGTAATGTGGGTAGGATGCAGAACATGTGCAGTAAGACTTGTTGAAAAGACAATATTCTTATTGAAGAAGCCAAAAATAGTGATTTTGGTTACCATCATATTCATAATAAAATAATAGGAAAACAACTTAATTGCTGTTTCAGGATTTATGCAGATATTTTACAAGCAAATTGTTACAGATTCTTAAAACAACACAATAAACTGACAGGATTATTCCCTTTTGGCAGATGCCAGATCTAACATCCCACAACTGTTGAGAGTAGAGCCAAGTTTTTTATCTGCCCCCATAATAGTGAAATTGTGTACTCTTCTCACTATACCCTGTTAACATTGTGTAGTAGAATAGAGTCTTCATGGTGCTTGGTCATAGCACACATCAAAACAATTGGCACTGCCTTCTGAGTGAGAATGGTCACAGATCAGAGTGGATTTGGTAAAGTTTGCTGGAGGGTGCCATCATCTATGTGGTCCCGGGGGAACTCTAATATGATCATTGTATTTGCTATCATAGTTTCCTAGAAAAGACTGCGTCCTCTGGACATTCAGCATCTGCATCTCTCTCTCTCACAACTGCTGGGTGGTAAGTTTCATAGTTCAGCCTGAAAATTATTTTAAAGCCTTATGTGAATTGTGCTTCTATTTCTCCCTTTCCCTGAATTGCTATTTAGGTTTTGTCACTAGCCATCCAGTCATAATTCCCACTTTTTATTTGGGAAGCTTTCTTTATCATTTTTTAAACTTTATGTGAAGTTTTCATATGCTTGAAGTCTGAATTCTGCTTTACATGTCTGATTTTCACTTTAGTGCTACACACACATTGTTTATAAATTTTTTTGTGACACTTATTATTTCTGTTCAAATAATTGAGAAAGAAGCAGTAAAGTCTACCTGCATTCAAATCCTGACTCCGTTATTTCCCTATTATAATCTCAGCCTAGATATTAGGCTTCCTGAGCGTCAGTTTTCTCATCTGATGAATAAAACAGCAAAACCATAATACAAGCACTTTCCTCATCTGATTGTTGGAAGATTGAAACAAATACTGTGAAGAAAAGATTTATCATTCAACAAATCATAGGGAAGAGGCATCACAGTAGTATCTCCAGCTACAACAAAATAAGAATTACTATTTTTAATTTCATTCATTCATTTCTCCACATACATTTTTCAATCAGTAATTATAATTCTAAAGCTGTATTTTTATTGTATTTGAAATTTTCCTAAACCTATGTATTTTTATATTAACGTAGTATTTACTATTGGGAACTATGTAGCAGTTAGTTAATAGGATTTAGACTTTATAAACCATAATCCATTGGTTAACAATGAGGATATAGTCTGATAAACACATAGTTAGGTGAGGTCAGCACTGTGAGAAATTGAGAGTGTATTTATACAAACCTACATACAGCCTGTCACACACCTGGGCTATGTGGCATAGCATGTTGCTTCTAGGCTTGTACAGCATGTTGATATACTGAATACTGTAGGGAATTGTAGCACAATGTAGATATTTGTGTATCTAAACATATATAAACATAGACAAGGTAATGCTTTGTAGCATGAAGTTACAATGGCTAAAATATCCTCAGGTGATAGAAATTTTTCAGCTCCATTATAACTTTATGAGACCACCATTGTATAAGCAGTACATCATTGACTGAAATGTCATGTGGCACATAACTGCAGTGTTTAGTATGTGGAATCGTGGCAAGCCTATATATTTACTATAGTGATACAGTATTAATAGAGTCACCCAAGTTCATTATATGTATTTCCATTTATTTGCATCTTCTGGAACTCAAAAATATTTTATGAACACCTCCTTTATTGGGGGGTTATCTAAAAGAACTTTGTTGCTACTGGTGTGACAGGTGACAAAGGTTTTTCCTATTGTGTACATATGCTATTGTTATAAGTAAATAAATATCTGCTGTTTGTGTTAATGGTCTTGGCTGAATTACATGAATGTTTTTGATTTTGTATTCCTAACCTCCTAGGATTCATTATGGACTTTCTTTATTATATTAGCGGCAATTTATCTGATACCTTCCAAAGCATGCAGTGTTGTTTGTAAATAACAGTATTCACCTTTATAACACATATTTGTATTTGTTCTGTCTTTTAAATTAGCAGGATTCCCTGTAATATTTAACAGTATTCGTTGTGATTCATAAGCTTGTTTGTTACTGAATTTGAAGGGATCTTTCACCATCATTTTGTCATTGATTGTAATATTAGTTTTAGGCTGTATGACTGTTTCTTAAAAAGTATTTTATTTTATTGTTTAAAAGTATTTTATTGGGAAGGTTGTCAAATTTTCTCTTGGATTTTTTAATGATTAACAATTTAATTTTTTCTGTCTACCAACATATTACCATTGTTACATTGAAGTGTCCTTTTATCTCTGGGTTCCATGACACGTTGAGTTTGTTTTTCTTTTATCTTAAAAATATTAAAACAAAAAAGTTAATTTTTATTTTATAAGATTGGATTACAGTTATAATTAGATTGGATTACAGTTATAATTAAGTCACTAGGAAATTTATGCATTTCTATTGTAATTTTTATTTTCTCTTTTTTAAATCTGATATAGAGGTATACATAATTTTTTTTTTTGCTCTTTTCCCACATACACACAAAGTAGCTGTAATGGTCAGAAAGATTTTTCTTTATTTTTTAAGATGGTGTGTTGCTCTGTCAGCCAGGCTGGAGTGCAGTGGCATGATCTCAGCTCACTGCAACCTCAGCCTCCAGGTTTCAAGTGATCCTTGTGCTTCAGCCTTTCCAGTAGCTAGCATTACAGACATTCACCATCATGTCCAGCTTTTAAAAAATTTTTATTTTTAATTTTTTCAGTATAGATGGGGTTTCACCATGTTGGTCAAGCTAGTTTCAAACTCCTGACCTCAAGTAATCCACCTGCCTCAGCTTTCCAGAGTGCTGGGATTACAGGCCTGAGCCACTGTGCTCTGCCACATCTTTCTTTCTTAATCCAATAACTTTAATATGTTTATAACCATAGCCGTTTATAGCTATAAGTATTTGTACTTATACTTTATGCTAATAGAGGATTGTCTTTTTTAAAATAGAGTTATTTTCCTGATTTTTGTATATAGTAATAAATGCCTATATACAGAAGTTCTCTTATTTATTTATAATATTATTTTATTTTTTCAGCCTCTGCAGAATAAAAGGGGTATCTTGGTAGTAAATTTTATGAAAGTTCACAGGTCTGAATCATTTTTCTCTTATCTTCACATATGAATGACAACTTGTTTGGGTAAAGCAGAATTCTTGGATCACACCTCTTTTTTTCTTGGATCACACCTCTTTTTTTGTAAGATTCTGAAGTTATTCCTCTATTGCTGTCTGATGTTGTGTGTCACAGCAGTGAACTCTGAAACAATAATGCTTTGACTCCTTTGAAAGAGTTTGCTTTTGTTCTCTTACAGACAGAAAAAAACTTTTTTTCCTTAAAATTTAAGACTATTTCCTTGGCAATTTTATTGAGGTCATTATGAATTCAGTCTCAACACTTTTTTGGAGTTTTGAAAAGTTTTCTTTAATTTTATACCTTCAAATCTTTTTGTAAAGAGTTATAAGCCAAGTGAATTGCAATAAACAACTTATTCTTGTTTATTAATTCAGTTCTATTTCTGTGTTCTGTGTTTTCAATATCTGTCATCTCCTTTTTCATCCTCTGTGTCTATTGAATTGACTTTTATTTTATATGCATCGTCTGCTTAACTTCAGGTAAACTGATACATATTTAAGCAACATGAATTCTAATATATACTTCTCCCAATCATTTCTCAAGTGAATGCTTGTTAAAATTATAACCAAAAAAGCTTATAATCCCAACACTCAGAAACAAGTTATAATTATCCCATATTCAGAAATATATAAGCATGTGATGGTGTCATAATGTACATATAATATATTAGAGATCTGAATCCATTTTGACTCAGCATATAGCAGGCATTACATACATCATCAAAATGTAGACATTTTAGAAAAGCAACAGAAAAACATCATTTGTGATAACCATATCCAGATAATGACTACTAAAGTGGGTATGACCAATGAGGACATATATACAATTTATGTAGAATTTCTATATTCTGTAAATTGTATTGACTTAACGTATTTTAATAATTTCTGTACCCTTAATTTTTTTGTATTCATTTAAATGGCTGTGTAATATTATGCTCTTTTATGTACTAGTAAATCTTTATTCTATATGTAAGTATATATGTGTATCTATGTATATGATATACATATATGTATTATGTATATACAAAGTAAAATTATGCATGAGACATTGCCGTACAAAGATATATTCAGGCATTTTAAATCATTCTCTTAGCAAAGATTTTAGAAATAGCAAGGTTTATATTGTTCTTGTGGCTATTTCCATATCAGCAATATATTTGGTATATTGTTCTGAGAGTAGATAATCATTCATATATACACAGATATATATTTGACTTTATTTAATTACTAACAGAATAAGATGAAAAGTGAACTATCTGAGTTTGACATCAAGTGACAATTGAGTGAAGTTGGACATGCCTATTGCTATACAGCTAAAGGGCCAGTGAAACCTGTCTTGCGTGTAGACCATGGAGAAAGATGAGAACACCCCACCTTGTTACTGTGAAAGTTTCAAGCTTCTGCTGTTTATTCTTCTAGACATTTGGTAGAGCAGGCTTGCGTGATGCTTTAACCCTTCTGCTTATAAGATCATAGCATAGTTTGTCGTTCCAGTAACTACCTGCAATTACTTTTCCTCACCTAGTATCCAAGGCATATACTTTCTTTTTGTGTCATTTTCCCCCTCTCCGTGGAATGGGAGTTTGTGTTAATGTTTACAAGAATCTAGACTTTTAAAGTACTTAAAATTATATTTCAGGCCTGGCGCGGTGGCTCACTTTGGGCGGCTGAGGCGCACAGATTGCTTGAGCCTAGCAGTGAAAAACTAACCTGGGAAACATGGAGAATCCTTATCTCTACAGAAAATACAAAAATTAGGCTGGGCGCAGTTGGTTCACACCTGTAATCCCAGCACTTTGGGAGGCTGAGGTGGGCAGATCATCTGAGGTCAGGAGTTCAAGACCAGCCTGGCCAACATGATGAAACGCTGTCTTTACTAAAAGTACAAAAATTAGCTGGGCATGGTGGTATGTGCCTGTAATCCCAACTACTTGGAAGGCTGAGGCAGGAGAATCACTTAAACCCAGGAGGAGAAGGTTGCAGTGGGCCGAGATCACACCACTGCACTCCAGCCTGGGAGACAGAGCAAGACTCCATTTCAAAAAAAAAAGGGAAAATACAAAAATTAGCTGGGCATAGTGGCACATTCCTGTAGTCCCAGCTACTCAGGAGACTGAGGTGGGACTATGGCTTAAGCCTGAGAGGCCAAGACTGCAGTGAGCTGTGATCCTGCCAGTGCACTATAGCCTGAGTAAATGAAGCAAAACCATGTCTCTAAAAAAACGTATTTCAGTACATGTTGCATGTTTCAGTGTGTATGCTAGAGTGTATGTGAATTTATTTATATCACATAGGTTTTTACTGGAGATAAAGGAAGAAGGAAAATATATGACAAAAAGGAAAAACAGAAGCTATTTATCATAGTTTTGTAAAGCTGTTGATAGGTACTCTCTTGAAAACTATTCTCTTGTCAAATAATTTTTAAAATGCTATATGACACAAATTTAAGACAATTATAAAGAGGAATTAATACTCTTAAGTTGTGTTTTAATTTCTATAATTCATTTTACAATGTACTTCTTTCTCAGGACAGCAAGAAAATACCTTCTGTAACTAGTGTTCCTTTCAACAAAGTTTCTGAAATGGAGTATCTTTTTTTACCTATCTTCTTCTTTTTTTTTCTTTAGATAATCTTCCTTCCTTCTCGATGAAGTTCCAATAATAGCTCACTCTTACTGTTCAGAAAGTGGGACTGGTGGAAATAAGCACATCTCTTACTCTTATCCAGAGAAAAATGTTTCTGATACCTCATTTCCCCCAAGATAGTTTTTCTTATATCCTGGTTATATCTTATATTATATGCCCCACAGTGTAGAATGCTCTGAAGAGCACAGGCTTTTGAATGAGGCAGACTAAATCTGGTGCCTCCTGAGCACTTACAAGATGTGTGATGTTTAGTGAATTATTTTACCTCTCAAGATCTTATTTTTACCATAATTTAAGTGTAGATCATACTACCTTTCTTAAAAGTCACTGGGATAGATAGTAGACTCATTTTCAGATTATATAAAATACCTGACACATTAGAATAAAAAGTAAATGACCAATATTCATATGTAAACATTTTCTACATGGATTCCTAAAAAGAGAAATGCAATCTTATTTTATTTTTTAAAATAACCTTTATCATTTACTATCATCTCATATATTTACTTATTTTTGCTCCCTTGTGACAAAAGCAGCTATAATTTACTCACTTACCAAAACTCCTGAATACAATACCCTATTATTAGCTGTCCTTTGTCAGGGTCTACATTAAATCTTTCTACATGTTAATCCTAAATATGTGATACTTTATATCATTTGAACTACATCTCCTCACATCATCTATCTCCCACATCCTGACCCTGGTAACCATTATTTTATCTTCCAGCTCTATATATTTGATTGTTTTAAAAATTTCACATCCAAGCGAGATTGAGTGGGTGGTGTAGCTCACGCCTCTAATCCTAGCACTTTGGGAGGCTGAGGCAGGTGGTTTACCTGAGGTCAGAAGTTCGAGACCAGCCTGGCCAACATGGTGAAACCCCATATCTACTAAAACTACAAAATTAGCTGGGCGTTGTGGCTCACACCTATAATTTCAACTACTCAGGAGGCTGAGGCTGGAGAATTGCTTGAACCCAGGAGGTGGAGGTTGCAGTGACCTGATATTATGCCACTGTACTCCAGCCTGGGAGATAGAGCAAGACTCCTTTGAAAGAAAGAAAGAAAGAGAGAAAGAGAGAGAAAAAGGAGAGAGAGAGAGAGAGAGAGAGAAACAGAGAGAGAGAAAGAGAGAGGAAGGAAGGAAGAAAGAGAGAAAGAAAGGAAAGGAAAGGAAGGAAAGAGGGAAGGAGGGAAGGGGGACTCTCATAAAAGCAATACTATGCAACATTTTTTTTTTTTTTCTGTGTCTGGCTTATTTTATCCAGCATGGTGTCCTCCAGGTCCATTCTTGTTTGGACAAGTGACAGGATCTCCTTTTTTAAAGGCTGAAAAATGTTCCAACTTTAAAGAACCTATTATAGTTTCTTTATCCATTTATTCATTAATAGGCACTAGGTTGTTGTCATAGCTTAGCTATTGTGAATAATGCGGCAATGAACGTGGGATTGCAGATATCTTCATGAGGTGATGATTTTATTTTCTTTTGTTTTCTTAGAATGGTAATTCTATTTTTAATTTCATTAGGAATCTGATGCTGTTTTCCATAATGCCCGCACCAATGCAGTACAAGAGTGTCCTTTTCTCCTCACCCTTACCAACACTTGTTATTGCTTTTTTATAATAGTTATCCCAGCAGTTATGAGACTATATAGCAGTTTTGAATTGTATTTCCTGTGGAATTAGTGATGTTGAGCAAGTTTTCATCTACTTGTTAGTCATTTTTATGTCATCTTTGGAGAAATGTCTATTCGAGTCTTTTGCCCAGTTTTTAATCAGGTTATATATTTTCTTACTATATTAAGTTGTATGAATTATGTGTAAATCTTGGATATTAAACCCTTATTTGACATATAGTTTGAAAATATGTTTTTTTCCAGTCTGTAGATTGCCTTTTCATTTTGTTGATTGTTTGTTTTGTTGAGAAGAAAGTTTTTAGTTTGATGTCATTTCTTTTATTTATGTTTGCTTTTGTAGGCTTTCTTGTGTGATACCCAAGAAATCATTGCTAATGCTAATGTCAAGGAGCTTTTCCTCTATGTTTTCTACCAGGAGTTTTATGATTTCAGGTCTTATGTTTAGGTCTCTCATCCAATTTGAGTTGATTTTTCTGTATGGTGTAAGAGATGGATTCAATTTCATTATCTTACACTTGGCAGTCCAGGTTTACCAGCAAATTTATTGAAGACACTATCCTTTCTTCATGTGTCTTTTTGGTGCCCTTGTCAAAAATTGGTTGACTCTATATGTTTAGATTTATTTGGGGACTCTTTAAACTCTTCCACTGGTCTGTGTATCTGTATGCAAGTATCACATTCTTTTGACTGCTATAGCTTTGTAATATATTTTTAAATTAAGAAATGTAATGTTTCCAACTTTTTTTTTTTTTTCAGAATTCATTTGGCTATTCAGGATCTTCTGTGGTTTCATACAAACTTTAAGTTTTTTTTTTCTATTTTTGTGAACAATGCCACTGGGGTGTTGATAGGGATTACATTGAATCTGTTTATTGCTTTATGTAGTATTAAATTTTAGCAGTTAGTTCTTCTGACATGGCATAGCTTTTCACTTATTTTTGTCCTATTTAATTTTTTATCTGTGTTTTATAGCTTTCACTATACAGGTCTTTCACCTCCTTGGTTAAGTTCATTCCTAAGCTTTTTATGCTATTGCAAGTGGGATTGTTTTCTTGATTTATTTTTTGTCTAAGTTGTTATTTATGTATAGATATGCTACAAAGTTGTGCAACCATCACCATCATCTCTGTAATTCTTTGACTATACATTATGAATGTGTTTAATACCACTAAAATGTACACTTAAAATTATTAAAATAGTAAGTTTTATGTTATATATATTTGCCATAATAAAAAATTGGAAAAAATGCAGTTAATAATTTGAGGAAAAACTATGCTATTTCATTTCTTTTTTCAATATTATTTCTTTAAAATATTTAATTCAGTACTAATAAACTTACTTTTTAAAGTTAAATAATAAAAGAGATGATACGACGTTTTGCATGTTGATTTTGTATTCTGCAACTTTACTGGATTAATTTATTAGACTAATAGTTTTTTGGTGTGTCTTTGATGTTTTCTACATATAGGCTATCATTTGCAAATACTGATAATTTTAGTTCTTCCTTTTTTACTTGAATAGCATTTATTTCTTTTTCTTATCTAATTACTCTTTGTAATACTTGAGTACTATGTTAAATAGAAGTGGCAAGAGTGGGCATCTTTGCTTTGTACCAGATGTTAGAGGAAAAGCTTTCAGTTTTTCCCCATTTATTATGATGTTAGCTGTGATTTTTAAATAAATGACCTTGACTACATTGAAGAACTTTTCTTCCATACCTTCACTGTTGAGAGGCTTTATCAAGAAAGATTGTTGAATTTTGTCCAATTTTTTTTCTGCTTCAGTTGTTAGGATCATGTGGTTATGTCTTTCAGTCTGTTAATGTAACATGTATCCACTGATGATTTGTATACGTTAAAACAGCCTTCTAGATAGGGATAAATCTGACTTGATCATTACATATAATCTTTTGATGGGTTGTTGAATTTAATTTGCTAATATTTTATTGAGTAATTTTTACAATAATGTTCTTCAGAGATATTGGCCTATAGTTTTCTTTTTTTGGAATATTTTTGTCTGTCTCAGGATTCCAGATGATGCTAGCCTAATAAAATGTGAAACTATGCCCTCCAACTCTATTATAGAAGAGTTTAAGAAGGATTAATATTAATTTTTACTTAAGAGTTTGGTAGAATTTAGCTATAAAGCTATCAGGTCCTGGGCTTCTCTTTCTTGGGAGGTTTTTAATTAATACTTCAATCTCTTTTATTGTTATTGGTCTGTTCAGGCTTTCTATTTATTCCTGATTCACTTATATAAGTCATATTTTTAGTAATGTACCAGTTTTCTCTAATTTATCAAATTTGTTCGTGTATAACTGGTAATATCAGTTCCTTATGATCGTTTTTATTTCTGAGTTTGTGCATGAGTCTTCTCTATTTGTTTAGTTAAGCTGGCTAAGGGTATGTCAATTTTATGTTTTCAAAAAAGGTATGCAAATTTAAATTACAATGAAGTAGCACAATATACCCTGTAAAGTGTCTATTTACTGACAACATGTTTTGGCAAGAATAAAGAGAAATAGGAATACTTATATCTTTCTGGTGAGAATAAAAATTGCCACAACCACTTTGGAAAATTTTTGAAAGTTTCTGCAACTAGTCAACATACACTGTCTCTATGATCCAGTAATGCTTAGCTTAGAGATTTAAGTACCATAGCAGCTTTATCTATCATGGCCCTGAACTGGAAATAACTTTAATTTCTGTCAATAGTAGAAGAAATAAATGAAGTGTTGTGTATTCATAAAATGGAATACTACACAACTAATACATGTGAAGACATTGAAAGAAGAGTTCTCAGAAAGAACAAAGACTTTATAGACTATATGATGACTGATTTCATGGATATAAAGTCATGAGCAGGAAAAACCAATCTGTGGAAATAGAAGTTCAAATGATGGTTACTTCCATGGAATGGGGTGGGTATGACTGAAAAGAGACAAAAGGAAACTTTCACTATCCCGATCTAGGTAGCCATTTTATAGGTGTATACACATATAAAAATAAATTATTTCCAGGTTCATCCATATTCCTACAAAGGACACGAACTCATCATTTTTTATGGTTGCATAATATTCCATGGTGTATATGTGCCACATTTTCCCTCTCCAGTCTATCATCGATGGGCATTTGGGTTGTTTCTAGGTCTTTGCTATTGTAAACAGTGCTGCAATGCACACTGGAGTCTGTTGGGGGGAAATAGGGGATGAACAGCAGGGGGAGGGGAATTGGGGAGAGAAAACATGGGGAGAAGTGCTCTATGTGGGTGATGGGGAGGAAGGCAGCAGATCACACTGCCACGTGTGTGCCTATGCAACAATCTTGCATGTTCTTCACATGTACCCCAAAACCCAAAATGCAATAAAATTAAAAAACAAAACAAACAAAAATAAATTATTCAATTGTACACTTAAAATGAATGAATTTTGTGGCATGTAAATTATACCTCAACAAAACTGTTACTAAAACGCCAGCTCTACATTTAAGATATGTGCACTTTAGGTAGTTTCTGAGAATATGCATTAGCTCAATAAAAAAACGGAAAAAAGTTATTAATAATGAGATATAATGTGCATAATATATAATATTTGTGCTCACATTTAATAGAGTCTCAAGAAATTAGAGCTATTTTGGCATTTATTTATTCATTTAATTATTTTTATTTTTATTTTTGAGATAGAGCTTTGCTCTTGTTGCCCAGGCTGAAGTGCAATGGCATGATCTTGGCTCTCTGCAACCTCTGCCTCCTGGGTTCAGGTGATTCTCCTGTCTCTGCCTCCCGAGTATCTGAGATTACAGGCACCCACCAGTATGCCCGGCTAATTTTTATATTTTTAGTAGAGATGGGTTTCATCATGTTGACCAGGTTGTTTTCAAACTCCTGAGGTCAGGCATATTATCTGCCTCGGCCTCCCAAAGTTTTGGGATTACAGGCATGAGTCACCGTGCCAGGCTTACTTTGGCTTTCATAAGTAATTCTGAAACCAATATACAGTACTTCATATTATACTGTACTTCATATAAAGTCATTTTAAAGAAAAAATGTGCTTCATATTCCTAGCTACTGATTTAAAAAATTAGTTTTTGGACTATTACCTGTTTATGAATTGGGGACAGCCTATATATATGCAATGAATTTTCTAACAAGGGAAGTCCTAGATACAGAAATGAGTTATATTCTGCATCATCTGCAAAGCTGTTTGAAGAAAATTAAGGAAGTATATATAGACTATAAATGTGTTTCCATTGCATTCCCTGTAAGAGATGGTTAGTACGAAAAGAAAGCACACTGAACAAGATGAATCTCTAAATCTGGGACAAATCTGGTATGTCTGAATCTGAATCAAGGCCCGGCTAACTGTTTTGCCAGAACTTATGTTCTTTTTCCAGAGAAAAATTTTATCTATTTGATGACTGATCCATAACATTTATTAATGAAAACTAGCAAACAAACAAGAAAAAAATTGATTTTCTTAAACTAGAGCCCTAATGTCTGGATTTAATGTGTCTCTAGAGTTAAAGTTCTCACTCTGATCTTTTAAACAAACAAAAGTAAATTGAAATGTTTCCACATCTAATAGTGCTAACCAACACCATCATGCTTAGTGATTGCATGGCAAGTGCAATATACATTATGCAGAGGTTTTGATTCACTTGGTAAATGGAGCTTCAAAAATTATTATCAGGTTTTTAAACACCGATAGCTATGAAATGGTGTTTCAAAACAGTGCTTTAAAACTATACCCATTTAATTTGTTCTATTTTTCTGTTACAATTTTATGGGTTCCTATTTCTCCTGCCGCTGAAATTGCTTGGCCTTATCAGGTTTTATGAATGAAACAGAGTCTGAAGTAGTTTATTTAATGAGTCCAGTCTATCTGTGTATTTCATCTTTATGTAATAGACAAAGACCACAAGACTTCTTTCTACTTGGTTCTAGTGAGCCTGAGGCATAAACAATTTTTGATTGGCTCATAACGAAGACAACTATATGAGTATTAAAACAGAAATAGAAGAACAAGGGATTAGAAATAAAATTCTAATATGCTTTTTATAACTTCATTAAATCTTATTTTGTGATTTCCTAGCAGTCAAAGCAAAAAAGGTAACACAATTGGTTATACATATTTTATAATCTACTGAAAGTAATCATATTCAGTAGGAGTAATAGTTTTTTCCTTACAAACAAATGATGAAGAAATATTTACATCATTGAAATTTTGAACAACTTAATGAACAGAGGTTTTACCAATCATTTCACAGAACTTGGAGAACATATTCTGTTAGTTCTTAACAAAATATGAATGTGTCCCATAAAGTTTCTATCCAAATTATAGGCTAACAGGTAGAAGAGGCAAAAGGGAAGACAGAGAGGGAGAGAGATTGTGAATAGGAGGAATTAAAAACTACAGTGAAGTAAAATAATCTGGGTGATGTCAGATTTAAATATTGTTGAGTGTGAGGTGTGGTCAGGGCATCAGAGTGGAGATGTAAAAAAAAAAAAAAGAAGAAGGTCTTCGGACATGTAAGTATGATTTAAAGGATAGGTTAAGACAAGAAATAAAGAGCTAGATATTTCTGCATAAAGTGATAGTTCTGGGTCAAGTAGAGGACAGTAAAATTAGGGAACTAAAACACCGAAAATTACAGATGTAAAGAATTTTTAAGGGTCAAAAGGAGGATAAATAACTCGTTAACTAAAAGCAAATAGAAGAAGAACAATGAGAATTACTTCACCTAAAGTAAAGAAAGAAAAAAAAATTAAGAAAGCTCTCATCAGCAGTGCTATAGAGGTTCCAAGGGAGACTGAAAAAAAAGATTATCAGTTTGTGTCAAGAAGATCATTGGTAAACTTTGAGTGAGCAATTTTCTTAAAATGTGGGGAGACAGAAAACCAATAACAGTGTGATAACAGGTTAGCTGAGTGATGGTATAGAATAGAAAAATTTAAAAATTATTCTTTTTAAAAATTATTCTTTTTTAAATAATCAAATATACACTATGCATCTCTGGAGAAAATATTCTAAAAATATTTTTGTGCTCTCAACTTTAAGTTCTTGCCTCTTACTGAGGTTTTGAACATCTTTATCTGTACACAGTACATTCAATCACATTATTTAATTTAATCTTCACAACACCTCTGAGATCTTTCTATTATGTGTGTGTGTTTGTGTGTGTATGTGTGCATACATGTGTGTGCATGTGTGTGTGTGTGTGTGTAAACATTTTTAGAATTAAAGAAAAATCTTACATATATGCTTTGGGTACAGGGAAGCAAATAAATGGATGAAGGATCCAAAGGCGAGAGGAAACAATGCAAATTTTGAATTAAGTTAGGAATGAAAAGTGTAAGCACAAAGAATAATTTCAAGGTGAACACATTCTGATACAAGAACTATGGGAGAGAAGAGATTCAAAATAGGGAATATGTTTAAGGTGGCACAACGATTGCTAGGTAGTGGTTTGTATCTTTTCAGTAAAGTAGGGAGAATAGTCTACTGTGAGTTACTGTAGTGAGCATGGTGGAAGTGGATGCTGAGAACAGTATGTCTTGCTACAGATGTTTTTGGTGATGATAAAGTACAAGTAATCATTTTCCATTTTTTTTTTTTTTACAAAAGTATTCTGAGGAATTTCTTGGCTGAAAGAGCTTGGAGAAGATGTATCGTCTTGATTAGTATGTAAAACCCTGTACTGTCTTCCAAAATCATCAGCACTGTAAGGATTTAGGTGAGGAACAGAGAAGGGTAGTTGTATCTAGTATTGGGAACAGATGGCAAATGTTCAGGAAAGCGAGGAAATATGTGGTCTTTGTAATTAAACAATAACTAGCTGAAATGATAAAATGTAAATCAAGGTAATCTGGTTATCAACTATAATCTGTTAACTATAGTTTGGTAGGTATAGTTTGCTATTTTTTTTGTAGAAACAGACTCTAATGACAGATGGTTTTCTTTATAATAAGGCATTAATAACTGATGGATACTATCTTGTGTTATACTTGTTCTCAGAAAATACATAGTTAAATTACTAAAGAATTTTAGATACCAGCCTATTATTTGGGGTAGCCTCAACATGATAAAGGCCAAATATGACAAGCCCACGCTGACTCATGCTTAATGGTGAAATGCTGAAAACATTTTCTCTAATATCTGGAACAAGACAAGGGTTATCATTCTTAACACTTTCATTAAACATAGTACTGAAAATCCTAACCAGAACAATTAGGCAAGAACAAAAATTAAACACATCCACATTGGAAAGGAAGAAGTTACATGGTTTCTGTTTACAAATGATATAATCTTTTTAGAGAAACCTAAACACCACACACACACACACACACACACACACACACACACACAAAAGATAAGACATAAAAAATTCAGTAAAGTTGCAGGATTCTAAATCAACATACAAAATTGATAGCATTTCAATACACTAACAATGAAATGTCTGCAAAATAATTTTTAAAAAGTAATCTCATTTACAAGAGCTATAAAAATATAATACTCAGGAATACATTTAACAAAGGAGATGAAAGACACTGACAACTATAAAACGTTGATGGAAGATATTGATGAGTACACAAAATTGGAAAAAAATCCCATGTTTGTGAACTGGAACAATTAATATTGTTAAAATGTCTATGCTATCCAAAGTGGCCTACAAATCAGTTCCATATCTACCAAACTTCTTATTTTTGAAATTAAAAAATATTATGAAATTTGTGTGGAACCACAAATTATCATGAACAGTCAAATAATCTTGGGAAAGAACAAATAGGTGGAGACATCACATTATCTGATTTCAAACTGTGTTACAATGTACAATAATTAAAACAGTATGGTATTGGTATAAAAACAGACACATAAACCAAAAGAACAGAATAGGGAGCCAGAAATAAAACCATATAAATATGGGCAACTAATCTTTGACAAGAGCTTAAAGAACATACAATTGAGAAAAGATAGGATCATTAATATAGGATCATCAGTAAATGGTGTTAGGAAAATTATATATTCACATACAAGCAATTGGAATTAAACTCATACCATACACAAAAATAAACTCAAAATGGATTGAAGATATAAGGCCTGAAACCATAAAACTCCCAAAAGTAAACATAAGGAAAATGTTCCTTGACATCCTCTTGACAATTCTTTCATGGATCTGATTCCAAAAACAGAACAAAAGCAAAAATAAACATGGGACTACATCAAACAAAAAACTTTATGCATAACAGTGGAAACAACTAATAGATGAAAAGGCAACTGAAGTCATAAGGGAAAATAATTGCAAACCATGTATCTGACATGAGGCAAAATCCAAAATATATAAGGAACTCATACAGCTCAATAGCCAGCTAAACAAAATGAATAACCTGATTTAAAAAAAAAAAAAATGAATAGACATTTTTTCAAGCTGACATAAAAATGGCCAATAGGTAAATCACTAATCATCAGAGAAATGAACAACACAACACTAATGATCAGGAAAATGCAAATCAAAAGTACAATGAGATATTCCCTCCCACATGTTAGGGTAACTGCTATCAAAAATAAGATAACAAATGTTGGTGAGCATGTGGAGAAACTGGAACTCTGTGTACTGTTGATCCGAATGTAAATTGGCATAGCCATTATGGAAAACAGTACGAACTACCGTAAAATTCACAATCCCTCTTCAAGGCACATATTCAAAGTAAACGAAGTCGGTATCTTAAAAATATGTCTGGGCCGGGCGCGGTGGCTCACGCCTGTAATCCCAGCAGTTTAGGAGGCCGAGGCGGGAGGATCATGAGGTCAAGAGATCGAGACCATCCTGATGAACATGGCGAAACTGCGTCTCTACTAAAAAAATACAAAAATAAGCTGGGCATGGTGGCGCGCCCCTGTAGTCACAGCTACTCGGGAGGCTGAGGCAGGAGAATTGCTTGAATCCGGGAGACGGAGGTTGCAGTGAGCCGAGATCGCAACACTGCACTCCAGCCTGGAGCCTGGCGACACAGCAAGACTGTCTCAAAAAAAAAAAAAAAAAAAAAAAAAAAAAAAAAACAAAAAAAAAAAAAAAAAAAAAAAAGTGTCTGTACACCCATGTTCCCTGAAGCATCATTCACAATTACTAAGGTATGGAAGCAGTCTGATTGTCCACCAATGAATGAATGAAGGAATAAAATAAGCCATATATATTATGTACACCCAAAAAAGTACAGCGTTTTCTGTATGTATTCTCCTATTTGAATGTAATAATCTATAGATAACACCTCTTCAAAATAATTTGGAATTGCTCTTGAACTTGAAGCTTCTTCTATTAGTCTCACTGATGAAATTGTAAATTTTAAAGTATGTAAATGAGAAATGTAAGAAATTTTTAATTCAGAAGCTAATGGAAAAGCTCTTTCTTTCCTCCAGAGGTAGGCTTTGATATTTGCTTCTCGTTCTTCCCACAGAAGAAAAAATTAAACTTTAACTCAAAACTAATACCTTGAACTGATGCTATGAAGTTACTGTGGTATGTGACACACAACTAGGGTGAAGTTTACTGTTGTCTCATTTTGTTCAGATGAAGGTTTTAGAAGGAGCTACGAAAGCATTGGTATTAAGGCAAGTAAATTAAAATGAGCCTAATTTCTAATTGGAAAACACACATAAATACTTTGAAAAGCACTTTATTAGCAAAAATTGTTTACAGACTTCAGTGTAACAAGAACACTTTTATAGTACCTTCTTTGTGCCACACACTGATTTCACTGATCTAGTTGCTGAATGTGCCAAATTCATTTAATCCTCGAAACAACACTATGAGATAGATAATATTTTAATCATCTGATTACAGATAATGAACTGGGCTGAAGATAAGCTCCAGATCACACAAGTGGGAAGTGGAAAGGGCCAAGATTCAATCCCAGAGAGGTCTCATTAAGGATCTGATCCACAATGCTCAACTGCATTTCATTATTAAAAAAGAAAAAGCCACAATTGCCATGGGATTGACTTTATTATGTAAAACAGAACAATGACATTATTTGTAATCACAGACTCAGTCATTTTGTTTCAGAAATTAATTCTCTAGTGAACTAAGGAAATAAGCAAATGTAATTAATAAATCGTAACAATAATTTATTTCTCTCCTTCACTTCAGCACACCTGAAACTGTTGTGTTCAAAAGAGAGCCTCCAATTTATATTTTATGTGTATTTTGCCACTTGAGGTGTTTCAAACTGTAGTGAGTCAAACTAATCAGAAATATCAACATATTTAACTTAAATATTTTTACAACCTCCAAAATATGCTGGACTAAAAACATACAAATCTTGACTTCTTGAGTAAAGCATCAAGGAGATACATGTAAGTGTGTTGGGGTTTTGACTTCTCAGAGTGCTTAGAATGTTTATAAATCAAATACCTTAAGAGTGACTAAAAATGTTGAAATAATAAATAACCTGTCTTTTTTCTTATCAAAGAATGTAAGTGCCCCCACCAAGATAATAACAACCAACAATTGTATAAGACTTGATGGTAAGGCAGCAGTCATATTTGCTAAAATCTTTTAAGTCTTCCAAATTAAGCCTTTTCAAAGAAAGAACAAAGGCCAACAGAATGGTTTTAAATAATGACTACAAACTGATCAGTGAATGAACTGGGGAAAGCACATTTGCCAAACAACATGCCAGTAAAATATATGATCATATTTTAATATTATAGTTCAAGGGTAATAGCTTAATTTAAAGTGGAACTGGACTCCTCTCTCAGTTTTTGCATACCTAAAGATTCATAAAATATAAACTACAGATTAGGGACTATATATTCTGAAAGGCTTTAAATAAAGCAATAAATAATTGTGGTGCACATTCTTGAAAATCTCTCTGAATTATTGACAAATAGCATGCCTTAAAGAATACAAATTGCTTATAGTTCTCAAGAGCAAGCTAATATGAAAATTAGATAAAGAAGTTAAGCATATATTTTATTATGTGGCATATACATGATGTATTTTTAAATTATGTTGGTCTTAAGTTCAAAGATATGAGTAAGTGCTAGTTTCATTAAGTAGAACGATTACTAAGTTAATGAAGTATTTGCAAAGACTCTAAATTTGGAAAAGCATGAAATATTAGTAAGAGATAATAAGGTGGTAAGTGGATTCCTTCTCTATTTGGAGAGAATGAGTTCTCTTGGGCATGCAAAATGCCCTTGGGTGTGATTTGATGCCTTGAACAGAGCATTGGGCTGGGAGTACACAGACTCTTCATACTCTGCCACCCTAATGGCTGGCTCCTCGGCCAAGTAAACTAAACTCTTTTAGCTCTAATATCCTCAGATGTACTATAGGAAAAAGAGTAATCTCATTTTAACAGATGATAGTGAAGAAGAGATCAAATCATACAAATCATGCATGTATGCATGTAAGAGAGAGAGAGTGTGTGTGTGTTTGAAATAGAGTCTTGCTTTGTTGTGCAGGCTGGAGTGCAGTGCTGTGATCTTGGCTCACTGAAACCTCCACCTTCTGGGTTCAAGCTATTCTCCTGCCTCAGCCTCCTGAGTAGCTTGGACTACAGATGCCTGCCACCGTGCCCAGCTAATTATTTTTTGTTGCTGGTAGAGACAGGGTTTCACCATATTGGCCAGGCTTGTCTCGAACTCCTGACCTTGTGATCCACCCACCTCAGACTCCCAAAGTGCTGGGATTATAGGCATGAGTCATCACACACAGCCCATGCATGTAAAGTTTATACCATTACCGGTAAGGTATATTTGAGGTGTTCATTACCACTTGCTATTTTACCCACTTTCTATTATATTTCATCTCTATGTTTTAGATGAACCACCTTCTACCAGGTATTATACTTAGCACTTACTTGATTTATATGATTTTGATTAATATGACGGGGAAGGAGCCTTTATGACTATTTTCCTTTTACTATAGTATTTTCAGAGACACTCAAAAGCAGGAGCTATCTGTATACATAGAAGTAGACCTCTGTGCTGCCTTCTGTTTGGCCAGTTTCTTAAGAGCCAGGCTATCACCAACTCCCTAATTATATCTTGTCTGTCATTCAAGGCTTAAAAGTTTGCAAGAGTCAAAGCCTTAAATTAGGAATTTTTCCATACTTAGTTATGGTAATATAGTAAAGTTAATGCTGTCATAAGACTCAAAATAACTTGAATTTGTAGCTTCAGTTACAATTGTGTAATGATCAATTTATTTATATTGGGGCTCAGTTTCCTCGGTGTTGAGATACCTATACACACACTTGTAAACACACATTATAAACAAAAATACACTAACACACACACACACACAAGTAATTGTAATGGGGACCATGTGCGCCAGTATCAAACTGTTACGCAGTATGATTATTCTCAGTATTCTTAGCACATAGGTTGTGCTTGATCTCAAGCTTCCCTATTAATGTGAAGTCTGAGTAGCCCAATTTACCTCTTCCACTGTTTATATTACTTAGCATGTCACTTATACTACTTTGCATAGAATAATAGAGAAAAGAATAGAAAGAATAGAGAACCTGAAGTCTGGCCTTCTTACTTGAAGAATGAGGAAAGAAACTGGTTGGTAGATCAAAAGCTCTACTCACATGCTTCACTGGGATGGAGCTCTCTGGGTTCTTAGTCTTGGATTTTTCTCTTCTGTATTCCTTTTTGATAAAAAACATTTATATATAGTATGATTAGTTATATTGTTTTTCAGTGCTCTAAAACAATAAACGTGGTGGGTGGGAATAGTGGGACACAATTTGGTCTGAAGAATGATTTAATTTCAGAAAATGCTGGCAAAACCATATCTGATGGCAGGAGTTCAGGTTTCCACCAAGTCCCCAAAAGCCAGAGTGTTCAGAGTTATGTGGAAAGCTGAGAACATGAACAGTAGCAAATGAGAGCCAAAAGGTACCCTCAATTAAGGAAGATGATGGTGTAGGATCTGACAGAGGATGTGGTTAACTTAAAATCAAGTCTTCTTATTAACTTCCATGACAATTATTTCTCTGCATGCCATGTGCTCAAGTGCAGATTGCAAAATTAGCTGACTTGGCACTAAATTTTGCTGCACACAGACTGAAATGGATCTCTTGTTATCTGCCTATGAAGGTTAGCTACCTTTCTGTACGTGAGGAGATCTAGAAAGGAGACCCTTCTTCCTAAAAGCTGCTTCTACTACAGGAATTGCCCTGCCAGGATACATGGGATGAAAGCTGGCAAGGGTTTTCTCTCTGAACCACTAAATCTCAATACCTATGTAAGCAGGTTATTGTTATTGTGTTCTGAAGTTCCTAGATTTATCAGAGTATATTTGGGTAAATTGTCTCACTAAATACCCTTTGCACTGAGATGAAGTTCTGTAAATGTGTCCTTGCTTCTACATATTCTGCATAACTGGAGGTATATAATCATGGGCAGTATGTTGTGGCACAAACATTAGGCCCATGATTTCAGAAAACCTTTTTGCAGTTGTTTTCAAAGTCATCACTCTCTCCATGGATCCAGTTTCCTTTTAAACACACATAATATTAAAACAATTTGTCTCTTTGATATGCAAAAGTCTCCTGAGGTTTACTGGTGATTAGGGCTGCAGATTTTCTTGCACATAGATCAAACATCAAGTGCTGTGACTTCATGCCATGTACACAAAATATCTAACAACTTCACTTAGGCACACTTAGGTCATATTTTATTTAGTGATGTCTTGCTCGTCAGTTTGAAAAGGACACATTTATGATTTTTTGAAATCTAGAGTGTAGTTCTATACTGTTTGATTTTCTTGGAATTGTTGGGAAGTATATTGGGTCCCACTAAAAGAGGACTATTTCAGTCTTTTAGCTCTGCAGTTGTCACAGCAAAAGAATCGTTTTAATAAAATGTTCAGCCAAAGCAGCACTACTCTTCAATAGTTCTTACATTCATCTCTTCCTAACTCCTTTGAATATGCCATAGAGCTATAGTTTCAGACCTTTCCCACTGTCTTCATAACTCCATTTTTTTTCCTGCACTTCTTTCCCTCAACGTATTTTTAAAAACACATCATTAAGTCCAAGCTGTCAAATGTGACTCTCCCTAGTTTCCTTCGTTTTATCTCAGACTATCTGTATCATCAAATCCTTTCTCCTCTTTCTATTTTAAAGAAGCAAAAATGGTTTTCTTTTACTAAAGGCTGACCATGTGGGCTTGAATTTGGATACGTCCCCCCCTCTCGAATGAGACTGAATCCTGCGTTAAGAATCTTCACTGAGGGCCGGGCGCGGTGGCTCACGCCTGTAATCCCAGCACTTTGGGAGGCCGAGGCGGGTGGATCACGAGGTCAAGAGATTGAGATCATCCTGGTCAACATGGTGAAACCCCGTCTCTACTAAAACTACAAAAAATTAGCTGGGCAT